>NW_027008347.1:27500-107739 GCF_036934945.1 Oncorhynchus masou masou | reverse complement strand
AGAGAGGAGGAGAGAGGAGAGATGGGTTTAGAGAGGAGGGAGAGGAGGAGAGATGGGTTAGAGAGGGGAGAGATGGGTTAAGAGAGGAGGGAGAGATGGGTTAAGAGAGGAGGGGAGAGGAGGAGAGATGAGATAGGAGAGGAGATGAGAGGGAGGAGAGATGGAGATAGGAGAGAGATGAGAGAGGAGGAGAGATGGGATATGAGAGGAGATGAGAGGAGGAGAGATGGGTATAGGAGAGGAGGTGAGAGGAGGAGAGATGAGATGATGAGAGGAGATGGGAGGAGGAGAGATGAGATAGGAGAGGAGATGAGAGGAGGAGAGATGGGATAGGAGGAGGGAGATGAGAGGAGGGAGAGATGGGATATGAGAGGAGATGAGAGGAGGAGAGATGGGATATGAGAGGAGATGAGAGGAGAGAGAGATGAGATAGGAGAGGAGATGGGAGGAGGAGAGATGGGATAGGAGAGGAGATGAGATAGGAGGAGGAGATGAGATATGAGAGGAGATGAAGGAGGAGATGAGATAGGAGAGAAGATGGGAGGAGGAGATGAGATAGGAGGAGAGGAGATGAGAGATGAATGGCAGAGGAGATGAAGGAGGAGATAGAGGATAGGAAGGAGATGAGGAGGAGGGGAGGAGATGGGATATGAGGAGGAGATGAGAGAGGAGAGAATGGGAGGCGAGATAGGAGGATGGAGGGAGGAGATGAGATAGGAGTTGAGGGGAGAGGAGGAGAGATGGGTTAAGAGAAGGAGGAGATGTGATAAGGAGAGTAATGTTAGAGAGGGGGAGATGGAGTTAAGAGAGGAGGAGGGTGGGTTAAGAGAGGAGGGAGAGGAGAGATGTGATAAGAGGAGAGGAGATGTGTTAAGGAAGGGAGGAGATGTGTTAAGAGGAGAGGGAGATGTGTTAAGGAGAGGGAGTGTGTTAAGAGAGGAGGGGAGAAGGGAAGAGATGGGTTAAGAGAAGGAGGGGAAGGAGGAGGAGAGAGGGGAGAGATGGGTTAAGAGAGGAGGGGAGGAGAGATGGGATATAAGAGGAGAGGGAGGGTTAAGAGAGGGAGGGAGGAGAGATGGGATATGAGAGGGAGAGGAGATGTGTTAAGAGGGAGAGGAGGAGAGATGGGTTAGAGAGAGGAGGGGAGAGGAGGGGAGATGGGTTAAGAGAGGGGGAGGAGAAGAGATGGGATATGAGAGGAGAGATGTGTTAAGAGGGAGAGATGGGTTAAGAGAGGAGGGGAGAGGAGGAGAGATGGGTTAAGAGAGGGGGGAGATGGGTTAAGAGAGGAGGGAGAGATGGGTTAAGAGAGGAGGGGAGGAGAGATGGGATATGAGAGGAGAGGAGATGTGTTAAGAGAGGGGTAGAGATGGGTTAAGAGAGGAGGGAGAGGAGGAGAGATGGGTTTAGAGAGGAGGGGGAGGAGGGAGAAATGGGTTAAGAGAGGGGGAGAGATGGGTTAAGAGAGGAGGGGAGATGGGGTTAAGAGAGGAGGGAGAGGAGGAGAGATGAGATAGGAGAGGAGATGAGAGGAGGAGAGATAGGATAGGAGAGGAGATGAGAGGAGGAGAGATGGGATATGAGAGGAGATGAGAGGAGGAGGGATGGGATAGGAGAGGAGATGAGAGGAGGAGAGATGAGATATGAGAGGAGATGAGAGGAGGAGAGATGGGATGAGAGGAGAGATGAGAGGAGAGATGAGATAGGAGAGGAGATGGAGGGAGGAGAGATGAGATAGGAGAGAGATGAGATATGAGAGGAGGAGAGGAGATAGGGAGAGAAGATGGGAGGAGGAGAGATGAGATAGGAGAGGAGATGAGAGATGAGATAGGATAGAGAGGGAGATGAGAGATGGGATATGAGAGGAGATGAGAGGAGGAGAGATGGGGAGATGAGATAGGAGAGGAGATGGGAGGAGGAGAGATGAGATAGGAGAGGAGATGAGATAGAGATGAGATGAGAGGAGGAGAGGAGGTGAGATAGGAGAGGAGATGAGATAGGAGAGGAGATGAGATAGGAGAGGAGATGAGATAGGAGAGGAGATGAGATAGGAGAGGAGATGAGATAGGAGAGGAGATGAGGAGGAGAGGAGATCGAGAGGAGATGAGAGAGGAGGAGAGGAGATGAGATAGGAGAGGAGATGAGAGAGGAGAGGAGATGAGATAGGAGATGAGATGAGATAGGAGAGGAGATGAGAGGAGGAGGAGAGATGAGAGGAGAGGAGATGAGAGGAGGTGAGATAGGAGAGGAGATGAGATAGAGAGAGGAGGTGAGATAGGAGAGGAGATGAGATAGGAGAGGGAGATGAGATAGGAGAGGGAGATGAGAGGAGGAGAGGGATGAGATAGAGAGGAGATGAGAGGAGGAGAGGAGATGAGAGGGAGGAGAGGAGATGAGATAGGAGAGGAGATGAGATAGGAGAGGAGATGAGAGGAGGAGAGGGATGAGATGAGATGAGATAGGAGAGGAGATGAGAGGAGATGAGATGAGATAGGAGAGGAGATGAGAGGAGGAGGAGAGATGAGAGGAGAGGAGATTGAGATAGGAGGAGATGAGATAGGAGAGGAGGTGAGATAGGAGGGAGATGAGATAGGAGAGGAGATGAGATAGGAGAGGAGATGAGAGGAGGAGAGGGGATGAGATAGGAGAGGAGATGAGAGGAGGAGAGGAGATGAGAGGAGGAGAGGAGATGAGATAGGAGAGGAGATGAGATAGGAGAGGAGATGAGAGGAGGAGAGGGGATGAGATAGGAGAGGAGATGAGATAGGAGAGGAGATGAGATAGGAGAGGGAGATGAGATAGGAGAGGAGATGAGAGGAAGGGGATGAGATAGAGAGGAGATGAGAGGAGCAGAGGAGATGAGAGGAGGAGGAGAGATGAGAGGAGAGGAGATGAGAGGAGGAGAGGAGATCAGAGGAGGAGGAGAGATGAGAGGAGAGGAGATGAGAGGAGGAGAGGACTTTGTAAAACTTCTGTTACAATATCACCTTGAGTAAAAAGAAGTCATGAGGAACATGTGTATCTCCATTGATAGAGAGTGTCACGGCAGGGAGGGATGAAAGCTGGGCAGTAAGGAGGTACAGGAAAAGCACACGGCCATCAGCACAGCACCAGTCTGCTAGGAGGGATTGGGAGGCAGTTAAAAACGCTTTACAATATCAACTTGATGAACACCCATCTGTGATCGGGTCTGCTGGGGTTGGATGGGGTGTGTGTCTGTGTTGTGTGTGTGTGCGTGTGTGTGTGTGTGTGTGTGTGTGTGTGTGTGTGTGTGTGTGTGTGTGTGTGGTGTGTGTGTGTGTGTGTGTGTGTGTGTGTGTGTCTGTGTCAGAGTGTGTGTGTGTGTGTGTGTGTGTGTGTGTGTGTACAATGTGCTCACACACACTCCATCATGGTGACTCAGTGAGCTGAAGAATTAAAATGACCACCAGTCATGTTCCCATGAACAGGCCTTGACTAGAAAACCCTCATTTCCAACTGACTGGGTTTATAACAGGAATGGTTTTCTCCCTGTCAGTGGAATGACGCTGTATTGATTTCACTGAGTTTAGGATGTGTCTTCATAGGATGTGTGTGTTTGGCAGAGTGTGTGAGTTTGTGAACATGTTTGTGTGTGTGTGTGCATGTGTGTGTGTGAGAAGAGGTTGTGAAAAGGTGTGTGTGTGTGGGTGCGTGTGTGCGTGTGTGTGTGTGAGAAGAGGTTGTGAAAAGGTGTGTGTGTGGGTGCGTGTGTGCGTGGATGAGTATGTGACGTGTGTGTGTGTGAGAGAGACACAGTCTGTGTTAAGGTGTGTGTTGGTGAATCAGATTGATGAGTTAAGGTGTGTGTGTTGGTGAATCAGATTGATGTGTTAAGGTGTGTGTGTTGGTGAATCAGATTGATGTGTTAAGGTGTGTGTGTTGGTGAATCAGATTGATGTGTTAAGGTGTGTGTGTTGGTGAATCAGATTGGTGTGTGTGTTGGTGAATCAGATTAAGGTGGTGTGTGTGTTGGTGAATCAGATTGATGTGTTAAGGTGTGTGTGTTGGTGAATCAGATTGATGTGTTAAGATTGATGTGTTAAGGTGTGTGTGTTGGTGAATCAGATTGATGTGTTAAGGTGTGTGTGTTGGTGAATCAGATTGGGGGAATGAGATTGACCTTCCCTGTGTAGAAGGGTCGTCCCGTTGGCCCACTCTGATTGGAGGACACTAAACAACCCATAAAAGTACCTCTGCCTGACGAGGCAGGAAGCAGAGAGCTGTACATTTCCTTTAGTACCCCAGTCCTCATCCAGGCAACACAATCATCTGAGGCAAGGGCACTTACGTAATCCTGAGACACTGGCTGTTTGTGTGTCGGGGTGTTATGTGCATTACACTTACTAATTCTACTTCTCTCCTCCTCTCCTTAACCTCCTCTCCTTAACCTCCTCGCTTCCTCCTCCTTACCTCCTCTTCTTCCTCTCTTCCTCTCCTCCTCCCCCTCTGCTCTCCCTCTCTTTCTCCTCCTCTCCCCCCTTCCTCTTCTTCCTCTCTTCCTCTCCTTCTCCCCCCTCCTCCTCCCCCTTCTCCTCTCCCTCTCTTTCTCCTTCTCTCCTCCTCCTTCCTCTCTTCCTCTCCTTCTCCCCCTCCTCCTCCCCCTTCTCCTCTCCCTCTCTTTCTCCTCCTCTCCCCCTTACCTCCTCTTCTCCTCTCTTCCTCTCCTTCCTTCCTCCCCCTTCTCCTCTCCCTCTCTTTCTCCTCCCTCCCCCCTTGCCTCCCTTTCCTTCCTTCCTTTCTCTCTTCCTCCTCCCCTCCTTCCTCCTCTTCTCCCTCTTCTCCTCTCCCTCTCTTCCTCCTGCAGCTCATGGCAGCCATCATCTTCATCAGTATGGGAGTCATCGCTTCCTTCTTCTGTGCCATCGTGGACGGAATCATCGCGGCTGAGTTCATAGTCAGTACACACACACACGCACACGCACGCACACGCACGCACGCACGCACGCACACACACACACACACACACACACACACACACACACACACACACACACTCTCTGCTCAGGCTGACTCCAGTAATGAAACTTTGTAGAAACAATCAGATGGAACTCTGGTCTCTCGTCTCCGTGGCCAACTGTCCTCGTCACCGCTCTGTCGTTATTCACATGGCAACAGTCAAGTCAGACCAATCTATCTGAGCACTCGACCTGCCCGGCATTGTGGGTGCTCTGGTCTGACAGCCTTTGACGACAGACCAGTCAAGACCGATTGAACATCCCATAATAACACTAACATCCCTTCACTCTGAGACAAGACAAGCTACAGAATGCTAGGTTGCCTCCCAAACAGCCCCTTTTCCCTAGATAGTGCACTACTTTTAACACAGCCTTAAAGTGGGACCGACAGTGTTTTAACTAATTTGCAGATATGAAACAAACAGACACTCAATCAATCAATCAATCAATCAATCAATCAATCAAATGTATTTATAAAGCCCTTTTCACACCAGTAGATGTCCCACAGGGCTGTACAGAAGCCCAGCCTGAAACCCCAAACAGCAGCAATGTAGATGCACAAAGACATTGTTCATCTGAATATCGCCACGTGAAACCGAATGTCATCGGGATGCAGTTGTTTACATTTCACATCTGTATTACTCTGGATTATTGACGCTGGTGAAGAAACCTCTTGTTTCCTTTTAATTAAGGTAGGAATTGAACAAGTACCTCTGCTGTAGTTACAGTATTCAATGCAGCACGTGTGTCATCAGACCGTCCGAAAGACACGACCAGACTGAGAAAAGTGCTGTGAGATGAAGGGACAGATAACAGCAATAGCCAAGGAGACCTAAAGGGCACAAAAGGCACTAATTGTGGCGATTTCTGTTTAGTTTGATGCAGAAAAACAAGAGAATCTCTGGCTCAGTCGGTAGAGCATGGCGCTTGCAACGCCAAGCGTCGTGGGTTCGATTCCCGCTGGGGCCACCCATATGTAAAAGTAGTGGCCCCAGCCGACTTGTAAGTCGCTTTGGACAAAAGCGTCTGCTAAATGGGATATATTATTATTATTATTATTATTATTATATTATAAGAGACTGCTGCCCTGTAATACTTTCAATGTGGGGCTGGTGGCAGCAACATATACATGTTACGGTGAAACTGGAGGTTAGAAAAGTCAGTACATAGCACATTGAGGCATAGGAGTTACCGAGGACATTTTCTTTTAGCTGCCCATTTTGAAAGCTTGCTGAACCTGACCTCCAGTCATCTGCTGGTGTGTATATTGTCAAATGGCATTAATCATAGTCAAGAGAACACACATGTCTAAACACATCAACCTCCTGTACTACAACACATTCATTATATTGTGTAACATCGGAGAACAATAAAACTGACTAGAAGCATCTAGAAGAACATTGCACAGTTTCATTCCTAAAACCCAAATCAGGTCAATTATACTCTTTGGTTTGCGTACCACAGACACTCATATCATCAGTCAAAAATATCCAATTCCCAGCTTCCATGTGACTCAACATTCCATGATGTACACTAAGGCATTGTGGGCAGAATAGATAGATGCAGTTCAATGCATGATTCATATCATTCACCAATACATGTATTTTATTTGATTGCTATCGGGTGGTAAATCCCAGCTGGCCTGGTACATAGTTTGCTGCCTCCATTCACGATGCACTGTTTCACTTTCAACGACTCAATGTTCTTTAACAAAAACGAACGACTGTAACTAAGGTTGGGAATGTCAATACAACCACACTAGCAAGGGGCAATGATCACAAGTCAGTCAATGTGGCTAAGAGGCTAGCGTATCTATTTACGTAGCAAGCTAAAAACACAGAGCCTAGCGTTAGCTAGCTCGCTAGCTGCTAGGAGGATGTCCTGTCATTGGAGGACTGAGGAGTGGCTTCCGTCTGGCCACTCTACCATAAAGGCCTGATTGGTGGAGCTCTACAGAGATGGTTGTCCTTCTGGAAGGTTCTCCCATCTCCACAGAGGAACTCTAGAGCTCTGTCAGAGTGACCATCCGGTTCTTAGTCACCTCCCTGACCAAGACCCTTCTCCACCGATTGCTCAGTTTTGCCGGGCAGCCAGGTCTAGGAATAGTCTTGGTTGTTCCAAACATCTTCCATTTAAGAAGGATGGAGGCCACTGTGTTCTTGGGGACCTTCAATGCTGCAGATATTTTTTGGTACACTTCCCCAGATCTGTGCCTCGATACAATCCGGTCTCGGAGCTCTACGAACAATTCCTTCGACCTCATGGCTTGGTTTTTGCTCTGACATGCACTGTCAACTGTGGGATTTATAGACCGGTGTGTGCCTTTCCAAGTCATGTCCAATCAATTGAATTTACCACAGATGGGCTCCAATCACGTTGTAGAAACATCCCAAAGATGATCAATGGACACAGGATGCACCTGAGCTCAATTTCGAGTCTCATAGCAAAGGGTCTGAATACTTATGTAAAAAGGGCTTTATAAATACATTTGATTGATTGATTTTTGCAAACAAGCCATTTGCCACAAGGGCCTGCCAGGGCCTCCCGAGTGGTGCAGTGGTCTAAGGCACTGCATCACAGTGCTAGCTGTGCCACTGGAGATTCTGGGTTCGAGTCCAGGCTCTGTCACAGCCGGCCGCGACCGGGAGACCCATGGGGCGGTGCACAATTGGCCCAGCGTCGTCCGGGTTAGGGGAGGGTTTGGCCGGCAGGGATGTTCTTGACCCATCACTTGCGGGTTAAGTTGTCATTGTTTCAAGAAGCAGTGCTGCTTGGTTGGGTTGTGTTTCGGAGGACGCACGGATCTTGACCTTCGCCTCGCCCGAGTCCATACGGGAGTTGCAGCGATGAGACAAGACCAATTGGATACCACAAAATTGGGGAGAATAATTAGGGCATGCCATCATTCACTATGAACTGGACTGTGTGTTTACAGGCAGTAGGACCTGTCATCATTCACTATGAACTGGACTGTGTGTTTACAGGCAGTAGGACCTGTCATCATTCACTATGAACTGGACTGTGTGTTTACAGGCAGTAGGACCTGTCATCATTCACTATGAACTGGACTGTGTGTTTACAGGCAGTAGGACCTGCCATCATTCACTTTGAACTGGACTGTGTGTTTACAGGCAGTAGGACCTGTCATCATTCACTATGAACTGGACTGTGTGTTTACAGGCAGTAGGACCTGTCATCATTCACTTTGAACTGGACTGTGTGTTTACAGGCAGTAGGACCTGCCATCATTCACTTTGAACTGGACTGTGTGTTTACAGGCAGTAGGGCCTGTCATCATTCACTATGAACTGGACTGTGTGTTTACAGGCAGTAGGACCTGTCATCATTCACTATGAACTGGACTGTGTGTTTACAGGCAGTAGGACCTGTCATCATTCACTATGAACTGGACTGTGTGTTTACAGGCAGTAGGACCTGCCATCATTCACTTTGAACTGGACTGTGTGTTTACAGGCATTAAGGCCTGTCATCATTCACTATGAACTGGACTGTGTGTTTACAGGCAGTAGGACCTGCCATCATTCACTATGAACTGGACTGTGTGTTTACAGGCAGTAGGACCTGCCATCATTCACTATGAACTGGACTGTGTGTTTACAGGCAGTAGGATCTGTCATCATTCACTATGAACTGGACTGTGTGTTTACAGGCAGTAGGACCTGTCATCATTCACTATGAACTGGACTGTGTGTTTACAGGCAGTAGGACCTGCCATCATTCACTATGAACTGGACTGTGTGTTTACAGGCAGTAGGACCTGCCATCATTCACTATGAACTGGACTGTGTGTTTACAGGCAGTAGGACCTGTCATCATTCACTTTGAACTGGACTGTGTGTTTACAGGCAGTAGGACCTGTCATCATTCACTATGAACTGGACTGTGTGTTTACAGGCAGTAGGACCTGCCATCATTCACTATGAACTGGACTGTGTGTTTACAGGCAGTAGGACCTGTCATCATTCACTATGAACTGGACTGTGTGTTTACAGGCAGTAGGACCTGCCATCATTCACTATGAACTGGACTGTGTGTTTACAGGCAGTAGGACCTGCCATCATTCACTATGAACTGGACTGTGTGTTTACAGGCAGTAGGACCTGCCATCATTCACTATGAACTGGACTGTGTGTTTACAGGCAGTAGGACCTGTCATCATTCACTATGAACTGGACTGTGTGTTTACAGGCAGTAGGACCTGTCATCATTCACTTTGAACTGAACTGGACTGTGTGTTTACAGGCAGTAGGACCTGTCATCATTCACTATGAACTGGACTGTGTGTTTACAGGCAGTAGGACCTGTCATCATTCACTATGAACTGGACTGTGTGTTTACAGGCAGTAGGACCTGTCATCATTCACTATGAACTGGACTGTGTGTTTACAGGCAGTAGGACCTGCCATCATTCACTTTGAACTGGACTGTGTGTTAACAGGCAGTAGGACCTGTCATCATTCACTATGAACTGGACTGTGTGTTAACAGGCAGTAGGACCTGCCATCATTCACTATGAACTGGACTGTGTGTTAACAGGCAGTAGGACCTGTCATCATTCACTATGAACTGGACTGTGTGTTAACAGGCAGTAGGACCTGTCATCGTTCACTATGAACTGGACTGTGTGTTTACAGGCAGTAGGACCTGCCATCATTCACTATGAACTGGACTGTGTGTTTACAGGCAGTAGGATCTGTCATCATTCACTATGAACTGGACTGTGTGTTTACAGGCAGTAGGACCAGCGCCGATTTAGATCATTAGAACGCATTCGCAAAAAGCCACAAAATACACCTTAAATACCTTCAGAAAGTATTCAGACCCCTTGACATTTTCCACGTTTTGTTACGTTACAGCCTTATTCTAAAATTGATTAAATAAAAACAAATCCTCAGCAATCTACACACAATACCCCATAATGACAAAGCGTTTTTTGATTTTTTTGGGGAAAATGTATTGAATATAAAAAACAGATGCCTGATTTACATCAGCTAATGTCACAAATTGCTATGAAGAAACCCACAGCCTAAATCAGCAAACAGCACACAATGCAGATGTAGAAGCACGGTGGCTATGAAAAACTCCCTAGAAAGGCAGGAACCTTGGAAGCAACCTAGAGAGGAACCAGGCTCTGAGGGGTGGCCAGTCCTCTTCTGGCTGTGCCGAGTGGAGATTATAAACCTAGAGAGGAACCAGGCTCTGAGGGGTGGCCAGTCCTCTTCTGGCTGTGCCAGGTGGAGATTATAAACCTAGAGAGGAACCAGGCTATGAGGGGTTGTCAGTCCTCTTCTGGCTGTGCCAGGTGGAGATTATAAACCTAGAGAGGAACCAGGCTCTGAGGGGAGGTCAGTCCTCTTCTGGCTGTGCCAGGTGGAGATTATAAACCTAGAGAGGAACCAGGCTCTGAGGGGTGGCCAGTCCTCTTCTGGCTGTGCCGAGTGGAGATTATAAACCTAGAGAGGAACCAGGCTATGAGGGGTTGTCAGTCCTCTTCTGGCTGTGCCAGGTGGAGATTATAAACCTAGAGAGGAACCAGGCTCTGAGGGGTGGCCAGTCCTCTTCTGGCTGTGCCAGGTGGAGATTATAAACCTAGAGAGGAACCAGGCTCTGAGGGGTGGCCAGTCCTCTTCTGGCTGTGCCGAGTGGAGATTATAAACCTAGAGAGGAACCAGGCTCTGAGGGGTGGTCAGTCCTCTTCTGGCTGTGCCGAGTGGAGATTATAAACCTAGAGAGGAACCAGGCTCTGAAGGGAGGCCAGTCCTCTTCTGGCTGTGCCGAGTGGAGATTATAAACCTAGAGAGGAACCAGGCTCTGAGGGGTGGTCAGTCCTCTTCTGGCTGTGCCAGGTGGAGATTATAAACCTAGAGAGGAACCAGGCTCTGAGGGGTGTCAGTCCTCTTCTGGCTGTGCCAGGTGGAGATTATAAACCTAGAGAGGAACCAGGTTCTGAGGGGTGGCCAGTCCTCTTCTGGCTGTGCCGAGTGGAGATTATAAACCTAGAGAGGAACCAGGCTCTGAGGGGTGGCCAGTCCTCTTCTGGCTGTGCCGAGTGGAGATTATAAACCTAGAGAGGAACCAGGCTCTGAGGGGTGGCCAGTCCTCTTCTGGCTGTGCCGGGTGGAGATTATAAACCTAGAGAGGAACCAGGCTCTGAGGGGTGGTCAGTCCTCTTCTGGCTGTGCCAGGTGGAGATTATAAACCTAGAGAGGAACCAGGATCTGAGGGGTGGCCAGTCCTCTTCTGGCTGTGCCAGGTGGAGATTATAAACCTAGAGAGGAACCAGGATCTGAGGGGTGGCCAGTCCTCTTCTGGCTGTGCCAGGTGGAGATTATAAACCTAGAGAGGAACCAGGCTCTGAGGGGTGGCCAGTCCTCTTCTGGCTGTGCCGAGTGGAGATTATAACAGTACATGGCCAAGATGTTCAAACGTTCATAGATGACCAGCAGGGTCAGGGTCACAGTGGTTGTAGAGGGTGCAACAGGTCAGCACCTCAGGGGTAAATGTAATTTGGCTTTTCATAGTCGATCTTTCAGAGTTAAAGACAGCAGGTGCGGTAGAGAGAGAGTCGCAAACAGCAGGTCCAGGACAAGGTAGCACGTCCGGTGAACAGGTCAGGGTTCCATAGCCGCAGGCAGAACAGTTGAAACTGGAGCAGCAGCACGACCAGGTGGACTGGGGACAGCAAGGAGTCATCAGGCCAGGTAGTCCTGAGGCATGGTCCTAGGGCTCAGGTCCTCCGAGAGAAAAGAAACAGAGTTAGAGGGAACATACTTAAATTCACACAGGACACCAGATAAGACAGGAGAAATACTCCAGATATAACAGACTGACCCTAGCCCCCCCGACACAGAGACTATATGACTACTGTAGCTCTGATTGGCTGTAGCACACCGACCAGTCTGCGTAGACTCCGGTCTGTTATTAGGTTTTATGTCCTGCAGTGTCTATTAATTGTCCAAACAGACAGCCATGTTCCCACTATATATTGCTATAGAATGTTCACATATGCCTTACTCTACGTAATTCCCAAACATTCTAAGAGTTTATGAAAACGTCAAAATGACCATATCTAATGGCTCGCTGGTCAGATAATGATTCATATTCTTCCTGGGGGTGTTAATATGAACACATTTCATGTTGTTAAAATGCTGTCAGTTTCAACTTGAATCTCCTCTCTGTTTCCTCTCTCAGGACAGGAGGCCTCTGCTGGAGGACAGGTGTGAGTTCTACGCCAGTGGATCAGGGTACGCCTACGACAACTATTATACTGAGGTGAATCAGAGCACACACACATACACACCACACACACACACACACACACACATACACACACACACACACACCTCCTCCACACGCACACACACACACACCTCCTCCACACGCACACACACACACACCTCCTCCACACCCCCCCACACACACCCCACACACACACACCCCACCACACACACACACCTCCTCCACACGCACACACACACACACCTCCTCCACACGCACACACACACACACCTCCTCCACACGCACACACACACACACACACACACCTCCTCAACACACACACACACACCTCCTCCACACACGCACACACACACACACCTCCTCCACACGCACACACACACACACACACCTCCTCCACACACAACACACACCTCCTCCACACACACACCTCCTCCACACGCACACACACACCTCCTCCACACACCCCCCTCACCACACACACACACACACCTCCACTCTCCCACCACACACACACCTCCTTCCTATGTATACTGTGTGTGAAAAACGTTGAATGACTTGCTTATGACTTTCAGAATTCATTAAAGCTCGATGAAGTCTTGACAGAGTTAGTAAACGTCGTGGGGCGGATCTTTCCCTTCCCACTCAGTACAGCGTGTTCAGTGTTACCATGGAGATTGAGCCTGTGTCTGAAATAACACCCTATTCCTTTAATAGTGGAGGGGGGGGTGTAGGTCTATCTTTAGAGTCTGAAATAACACCCTATTCCTTTAATAGTGGAGGGGGGGATGTAGGTCTATCTTTAGAGTCTGAAATAACACCCTATTCCTTTAATAGTGGAGGGGGACGTAGGTCTATCTTTAGAGTCTGAAATAACACCCTATTCCTTTAATAGTGGAGGGGGGACGTAGGTCTATCTTTAGAGTCTGAAATAACACCCTCTTCCTTTAATAGTGGAGGGGGGACGTAGGTCTGTCTTTAGAGTCTGAAATAACACCCTATTCCTTTAATAGTGGAGGGGGGGACGTAGGTCTATCTTTAGAGTCTGAAATAACACCCTATTCCTTTAATAGTGGAGGGGGGGACGTAGGTCTGTCTTTAGAGTCTGAAATAACACCCTATTCCTTTAATAGTGGAGGGGGGGCGTAGGTCTGTCTTTAGAGTCTGAGATAACACCCTATTCCTTTAATAGTGGAGGGGGGACGTAGGTCTGTTTTTAGAGTCTGAAATAACACCCTATTCCTTTAATAGTGGAGGGGGGACGTAGGTCTATCTTTAGAGTCTGAAATAACACCCTATTCCTTTAATAGTGGAGGGGGACGTAGGTCTATCTTTAGAGTCTGAAATAACACCCTATTCCTTTAATAGTGGAGGGGGACGTAGGTCTGTCTTTAGAGTCTGAAATAACACCCTATTCCTTTAATAGTGGAGGGGGGGACGTAGGTCTATCTTTAGAGTCTGAAATAACACCCTATTCCTTTAATAGTGGAGGGGGGACGTAGGTCTATCTTTAGAGTCTGAAATAACACCCTATTCCTTTAATAGTGGAGGGGGGGACGTAGGTTAGTTAGGGTTTATGGGGGTAGATAATACATAGTTTGGGGTTACGGGGGGGTAGATAATACATAGTTAGGGGTTATGGGTGGTAGATAATACATAGTTAGGGGTTATGGGGGGTAGATAATACATAGTTAGGGGTTATGGGGGTAGATAATACATAGTTAGGGGTTATGGGGGGTAGATAATACATAGTTAGGGGTTATGGGTGGTAGATAATACGTAGTTAGGGGTTATGGGGGGTAGATAATACATAGTTAGGGGGTAGATAATACATAGTTAGGGGTTATGGGGGGGTAGATAATACATAGTTAGGGGTTATGTGGGGGTAGATAATACATAGGGGTTATGGGGGGGTTGGTATTAATACATAGTTAGGGGTTATGTGGGGGTAGATAATACATAGTTATGGGTCATGGGGGGGTAGATAATACATAGTTAGGGGTTATGGGGGGGGTAGATAATACATAGTTAGGGGATATGGGGGGGGTAGATAATACATAGTTAGGGGTTATGGGGGGGGTGGATAATACATAGTTAGGGGGGTAAATAAAACATAGTTAGGGGTTATGGGGGGTAGATAATACATAGTTATGGGTTATGGGGGGGTAGATAATACATAGTTATGGGTTATGGGGGCTAGATAATACATAGTTAGGGGTTATGGGGGGTAGATAATACATAGTTAGGGGGTAGATAATACATAGTTAGGGGTTATGGGGGGGTAGATAATACATAGTTAGGGGTTATGGGTGGTAGATAATACATAGTTAGGGGTTATGGGGGGGGTAGATAATACATAGTTAGGGGTTATGGGGGGGGTAGATAATACATAGTTAGGGGGTAGATAATACATAGTTAGGGGTTATGGGGGGGTAGATAATACATAGTTAGGGGTTATGGGGGGGTAGATAATACATAGTTAGGGGGATAGATAATACATAGTTAGGGGTTATGGGGGTAGATAATACATAGTTAGGGGGTAGATAATACATAGTTAGGGGTTATGGGGGGTAGATAATACATAGTTAGGGGGTAGTTAATACATAGTTAGGGGTTATGGGGGGTAGATAATACATAGTTAGGGGTTATGGGGGGGGGGGGGGTAGATAATACATAGTTAGGGGTTATGGGGGGTAGATAATACATAGTTAGGGGTTATGGTTCGGGACGGGTTCGCTGGTTGGGGTATCGGGCTCTCTGGCACCATCTACTGACAATGACACATTCTGTTTTTTGCTGCCATAGCAATGTCTCTTTGTCTCTGTTCTGTCTGTCTGTCTGTCTGTCTGTCTGTCTGTCTGTCTGTAGGTGATGTGCAGCTCATTCAACAGTGAGTGTAAAGTGAGAATGAAGAGCAACACCTGCTACTGCTGTGACCTGTACAACTGTGAGAGGTAAGGAAAAACACCTGTGTGTGTGTGTTCGCGTTCAAGCACGGAGGTGTGTGTGTGACTGTCTGTCTCCTCTCTCTCCTCCAGTCCAGACTACCATACCCATTACTATGAGTTCACTCTGTCTCCTCCAGTCCAGACTACCATACCCATTACTATGAGTTCACTCTGTCTCCTCTCTCTCCTCCAGTCCAGACTACCATACCCATTACTATGAGTTCACTCTGTCTCCTCCAGTCCAGACTACCATACCCATTACTATGAGTTCACTCTGTCTCCTGTCTCTCCTCCAGTCCAGACTACCATACCCATTACTATGAGTTCACTCTGTCTCCTGTCTCTCCTCTAGTCCAGACTACCATACCCATTACTATGAGTTCACTCTGTCTCCTCTCTCTCCTCCAGTCCAGACTACCATACCCATTACTATGAGTTCACTCTGTCTCCTCTCTCTCCTCCAGTCCAGACTACCATACCCATTACTATGAGTTCACTCTGTCTCCTCTCTCTCCTCCAGTCCAGACTACCATACCCATTACTATGAGTTCACTCTGTCTCCTGTCTCTCCTCCAGTCCAGACTACCATACCCATTACTATGAGTTCACTCTGTCTCCTGTCTCTCCTCCAGTCCAGACTACCATACCCATTACTATGAGTTCACTCTGTCTCCTGTCTCTCCTCCAGTCCAGACTACCATACCCATTACTATGAGTTCACTCTCTCTCCTCCAGTCCAGACTACCATACCCATTACTATGAGTTCACTCTGTCTCCTGTCTCTCCTCCAGTCCAGACTACCATACCCATTACTATGAGTTCACTCTGTCTCCTCCAGTCCAGACTACCATACCCATTACTATGAGTTCACTCTCTCTCCTCCAGTCCAGACTACCATACCCATTACTATGAGTTCACTCTGTCTCCTCTCTCTCCTCCAGTCCAGACTACCATACCCATTACTATGAGTTCACTCTGTCTCCTGTCTCTCCTCCAGTCCAGACTACCATACCCATTACTATGAGTTCACTCTGTCTCCTCTCTCTCCTCCAGTCCAGACTACCATACCCATTACTATGAGTTCACTCTGTCTCCTGTCTCTCCTCCAGTCCAGACTACCATACCCATTACTATGAGTTCACTCTGTCTCCTCCAGTCCAGACTACCATACCCATTACTATGAGTTCACTCTGTCTCCTGTCTCTCCTCCAGTCCAGACTACCATACCCATTACTATGAGTTCACTCTGTCTCCTCCAGTCCAGACTACCATACCCATTACTATGAGTTCACTCTGTCTCCTCTCTCTCCTCCAGTCCAGACTACCATACCCATTACTATGAGTTCACTCTGTCTCCTCTCTCTCCTCCAGTCCAGACTACCATACCCATTACTATGAGTTCACTCTGTCTCCTCTCTCTCCTCCAGTCCAGACTACCATACCCATTACTATGAGTTCACTCTGTCTCCTCCAGTCCAGACTACCATACCCATTACTATGAGTTCACTCTGTCTCCTGTCTCTCCTCCAGTCCAGACTACCATACCCATTACTATGAGTTCACTCTGTCTCCTCTCTCTCCTCCAGTCCAGACTACCACACCCATTACTATGAGTTCACTCTGTCTCCTGTCTCTCCTCCAGTCCAGACTACCATACCCATTACTATGAGTTCACTCTGTCTCCTCTCTCTCCTCCAGTCCAGACTACCATACCCATTACTATGAGTTCACTCTGTCTCCTCTCTCTCCTCCAGTCCAGACTACCATACCCATTACTATGAGTTCACTCTGTCTCCTGTCTCTCCTCCAGTCCAGACTACCATACCCATTACTATGAGTTCACTCTGTCTCCTCCAGTCCAGACTACCATACCCATTACTATGAGTTCACTCTGTCTCCTCCAGTCCAGACTACCATACCCATTACTATGAGTTCACTCTGTCTCCTCCAGTCCAGACTACCATACCCATTACTATGAGTTCACTCTGTCTCCTGTCCCTCCTCCAGTCCAGACTACCATACCCATTACTATGAGTTCACTCTCTCTCCTCCAGTCCAGACTACCATACCCATTACTATGAGTTCACTCTGTCTCCTCTCTCTCCTCCAGTCCAGACTACCATACCCATTACTATGAGTTCACTCTGTCTCCTCTCTCTCCTCCAGTCCAGACTACCATACCCATTACTATGAGTTCACTCTGTCTCCTGTCTCTCCTCCAGTCCAGACTACCATACCCATTACTATGAGTTCACTCTGTCTCCTGTCTCTCCTCCAGTCCAGACTACCATACCCATTACTATGAGTTCACTCTGTCTCCTGTCTCTCCTCCAGTCCAGACTACCATACCCATTACTATGAGTTCACTCTCTCTCCTCCAGTCCAGACTACCATACCCATTACTATGAGTTCACTCTGTCTCCTGTCGCTCCTCCAGTCCAGACTACCATACCCATTACTATGAGTTCACTCTGTCTCCTCCAGTCCAGACTACCATACCCATTACTATGAGTTCACTCTCTCTCCTCCAGTCCAGACTACCATACCCATTACTATGAGTTCACTCTGTCTCCTCTCTCTCCTCCAGTCCAGACTACCATACCCATTACTATGAGTTCACTCTGTCTCCTGTCTCTCCTCCAGTCCAGACTACCATACCCATTACTATGAGTTCACTCTGTCTCCTCTCTCTCCTCCAGTCCAGACTACCATACCCATTACTATGAGTTCACTCTGTCTCCTGTCTCTCCTCCAGTCCAGACTACCATACCCATTACTATGAGTTCACTCTGTCTCCTCCAGTCCAGACTACCATACCCATTACTATGAGTTCACTCTGTCTCCTGTCTCTCCTCCAGTCCAGACTACCATACCCATTACTATGAGTTCACTCTGTCTCCTCCAGTCCAGACTACCATACCCATTACTATGAGTTCACTCTGTCTCCTCTCTCTCCTCCAGTCCAGACTACCATACCCATTACTATGAGTTCACTCTGTCTCCTCTCTCTCCTCCAGTCCAGACTACCATACCCATTACTATGAGTTCACTCTGTCTCCTCTCTCTCCTCCAGTCCAGACTACCATACCCATTACTATGAGTTCACTCTGTCTCCTCCAGTCCAGACTACCATACCCATTACTATGAGTTCACTCTGTCTCCTGTCTCTCCTCCAGTCCAGACTACCATACCCATTACTATGAGTTCACTCTGTCTCCTCTCTCTCCTCCAGTCCAGACTACCATACCCATTACTATGAGTTCACTCTGTCTCCTGTCTCTCCTCCAGTCCAGACTACCATACCCATTACTATGAGTTCACTCTGTCTCCCTCTCTCCTCCAGTCCAGACTACCATACCCATTACTATGAGTTCACTCTGTCTCCTCTCTCTCCTCCAGTCCAGACTACCATACCCATTACTATGAGTTCACTCTGTCTCCTGTCTCTCCTCCAGTCCAGACTACCATACCCATTACTATGAGTTCACTCTGTCTCCTCCAGTCCAGACTACCATACCCATTACTATGAGTTCACTCTGTCTCCTCCAGTCCAGACTACCATACCCATTACTATGAGTTCACTCTGTCTCCTCCAGTCCAGACTACCATACCCATTACTATGAGTTCACTCTGTCTCCTGTCCCTCCTCCAGTCCAGACTACCATACCCATTACTATGAGTTCACTCTCTCTCCTCCAGTCCAGACTACCATACCCATTACTATGAGTTCACTCTGTCTCCTCTCTCTCCTCCAGTCCAGACTACCATACCCATTACTATGAGTTCACTCTGTCTCCTCTCTCTCCTCCAGTCCAGACTACCATACCCATTACTATGAGTTCACTCTGTCTCCTGTCTCTCCTCCAGTCCAGACTACCATACCCATTACTATGAGTTCACTCTGTCTCCTGTCTCTCCTCCAGTCCAGACTACCATACCCATTACTATGAGTTCACTCTGTCTCCTCTCTCTCCTCCAGTCCAGACTACCATACCCATTACTATGAGTTCACTCTGTCTCCTGTCTCTCCTCCAGTCCAGACTACCATACCCATTACTATGAGTTCACTCTCTCTCCTCCAGTCCAGACTACCATACCCATTACTATGAGTTCACTCTGTCTCCTGTCTCTCCTCCAGTCCAGACTACCATACCCATTACTATGAGTTCACTCTGTCTCCTGTCTCTCCTCCAGTCCAGACTACCACACCCATTACTATGAGTTCACTCTGTCTCCTGTCTCTCCTCCAGTCCAGACTACCATACCCATTACTATGAGTTCACTCTGTCTCCTCCAGTCCAGACTACCATACCCATTACTATGAGTTCACTCTGTCTCCTGTCTCTCCTCCAGTCCAGACCTCCATACCCATTACTATGAGTTCACGGGGGTGAGTAGCTGCTGGGATGTGGTCCAGCTCCATCGTCTGCTGTGGGTCTGTGTGGTGCTCAACACAATGGGCCTGTTCCTGGGAATCATCACAGCTGCTATACTGGGGGCTTACAAGGACCTGGTGGGGCACACACACACACACACACACACACACACACACACACACACACACACACACACACACACACACACACACACACACACACACACACACACACACACACACACACACACACACACACACTCCACACACACACACACACACACACACACACACACACACACAATACCTAGAACACACGTCTGTTTGTTAGGTACATATTTCATTTGTTATTGGTTACACTAACTATACGTATTCCTCTCTCTTCCCCCCTTCCCACCCCTCTTCCTTCCCCCCCTTCCCACCCCTCTCCCTTCTCCCTTCCCCCTTCTCTCCCCCTCCCCAAATCTCTCCCTTCCCCCTTCTCTCCCCTCTCCCCTCTCCCCCTCTCCCCCTTCTCTCCTCTCTCCCCTCTCCCCCTCTCCCCCTCTCCCTTCCCCCCCCTTCTCTCCCCCTCTCCCCCCTCTCCCTTCCCCCCTTCTCTCCCCCTCCCTCCCCTCTCCCCCTTCTCTCCCCTCTCCCTTCACCCTCTCTCCCTCCCTTCGCTCTCCCTCTTTCCCTCCCCTCTCCCTCTCTCTTTCTCCCTCCCCTCCCCTTCCCTCTCTCTTTCTCCCTCCCCTCCCCCTTCCCTCTCCCTTTCCCCCCCTCCCTCCCTCCCTCCCTCCCCCTTCCCTCTCCCTTTCCCCCTCCCCTTCCCTTCCCTCTCTCTCCTCTCCCTCCCTCACTCCCTCCCTCCCTCCTTCTGTCTCAGGCTCCTGCCACCCAGATGTCCCCCAGTCCCCGCCCCACCCCCCATATCATGTATAACCCCACCCAGCATGTGGTGACCTACGCTGGCTTCTGCCCCAACGGACAGGCCCTGCCCGCCTACCCCAACTACCCCGCTTTGCCCATGCAGGTAAAAAATACCCCAACTACCCCGCTCTGCCCTGTAGGTTAGACCCCAACTACCCCACTCTGCCCCTGTAGGTTAGACCCCAACTACCCCCAACTACCCCACTCTGCCCCTGTAGGTTAGAACCCAACTACCCCACTCTGCCCCTGTAGGTTAGACCCCAACTACCCCACTCTGTCCCTGTAGGTTAGACCCCAACTACCCCACTCTGCCCCTGCAGGTTAGACCCCAACTACCCCCAACTACCCCACTCTGCCCCTGTAGGTTAGACCCCAACTACCCCACTCTGCCCCTGTAGGTTAGACCCCAACTACCCCACTCTGTCCCTCTAGGTTAGACTCCAACTACCCCCAACTACTCCACTCTGCCCCTCTAGGTTAGACCCCAACTACCCCACTCTGCCCCTGTAGGTTAGACCCCAACTACCCCACTCTGCCCCTGTAGGTTAGACCCCAACTACCCCACTCTGCTGCTACAGGTTAGACCCCAACTACCCCACTCTGTCCCTGTAGGTTAGACCCCAACTACCCCACTCTGCCCCTGTAGGTTAGACCCCAACTACCCCACTCTGCCCCTGTAGGTCAGACCCCAACTACTCCAAACTACCCCACTCTGCCCCTGTAGGTTAGACCCCAACTACCCCACTCTGCCCCTGTAGGTTAGACCCCAACTACCCCACTCTGCCCCTGTAGGTTAGACCCCAACTACCCCACTCTGCCCCTGTAGGTTAGACCCCAACTACCCCACTCTGCCCCTGTAGGTTCACCCCAACTACCCCACTCTGCCCCTGTAGGTTAGACCCCAACTACCCCACTCTGCCCCTTTAGGTTAGACCCCAACTACCCAACTCTGCCCTGTAGGTTAGACCCCAACTACTCCAAACTACCCCACTCTACCCCACTGTAGTTTAGACCCCAACTACCCCACTCTGCCCCTGTAGGTTAGACCCCAACTACCCCACTCTGCCCCTGTAGGTTAGACCCCAACTACCCCACTCTGCCCCTGTGTGTTAGACCCCAACTACCCCACTCTGCCCCTGTAGGTTAGACCCCAACTACCCCCACTCTGCCCTGTAGGTTAGACCCCAACTACCCCCAACTACCCCACTCTGCCGCTACAGGTTAGACCCCAACTACCCCACTCTGCCCCTGTAGGTTAGACCCCAACTACCCCCACTCTGTCGCTACAGGTTAGACCCCAACTACCCCCACTCTGCCCTGTAGGGTAGACCCCAACTACCCCACTCTGCCCCTGTAGGTTAGACCCCAACTACTCCAAACTACCCCACTCTGCCCCTCTAGGTTAGACCCCAACTACCCCACTCTGCCCCTGTAGGTTAGACCCCAACTACCCCACTCTGCCCCTGTAGGTTAGACCCCAACTACAATAGTATTTCGTAAAAGTAAAATCTCCTCGTCATCCAGTGATATGAATGTCTCCTCTCTGTCGTCTCTCTCCTCGCTCTCTTCTCTCTATGTCTCTCGATCTCGGTCTCTCTCTCTCCTCTGTTGTCTCTCTCTCCTCGCTCTCTTCTCTCTATGTCTCTCTCTCTCAACCTCGGTCTCTCTCTCTCTCTCTCCTCTGTTGTCTCTCTTCTCTCCCATTTGTTGTCTCTCTCTCTCCCCTCTGTTGTCTCTCTCTCCTCTCCTCTCCTCTTCTCTCTCTCTGTCTTTCTCAGCACCACAGCAGTTACCAGGCCCCCTCCACCCCCCAGCCCGGCCTGGAGATGACCCTAACCCCCTCCTCTCCGTCAGAGGAGAGCCAGAGCCAGCCTTCCGCCCAGGCCCCCAGCCAGCCCACCTTCCAGACTGGCTCCCAGGACCCTGGTCAGGGTTACATGCTAACACCCAACGCCCCTGCCCTCTACCCTGGCCCCGTCTACGGGCCCTCCGGCTTCGAGAAGCCCCCTCCTTATGCATGCTGAATGCCAACCTGACCTTTAGCCTTTGACCTTTAGGCCAGGGTAAGAGAGGCTAATGTCCAGAAACAACACCTGGCCTCTGTCACCTGGTCAGCACAGACATGAAGGAATCAGCTCGGTGTGACAGCTTCTATATATCCTATCAATCAATCAGATATGGCTTCCATATAACAAATATATCCTTTCAATCAATCAGATATGGCTTCCATATAACAAATATATCCTATCAATCAATCAGATATGGCTTCCATATAACAAATATATCCTTTCAATCAATCAGATATGGCTTCCATATAACAAATATATCCTTCCAATCATTGCTCCTTACGGCCAGCTATGTGATTCCTTTAGATCTGCACACAACAACCAGTTAGGGAATAAAAGGGACTAGGAGACATGGGGCTAGGAGACAAGGGACTAGGATAAGGGACTAGGAGACATGGGGCTAGGAGACAAGGGACTAGGATAAGGGACTAGGAGACATGGGGCTAGGGGATAAGGGACTAGGGCTTCTTTCTGGACGAGGCCAGAGAATGTAGCACAAGCAGGGTTGGGGAGGTTACTTTTAAAATGCACCTGTCCAAAATAGTAATTATTGGATTACTCAAACTAAGTACTGTAATCTGATTACTTTTACTGCTGCAATTAGATTAGAGGCATTTGAAGAAGACAAGCTGGCATGCTACCAATTGCACAACATTAATTGTAGGATAAATCAATGGGAAGAGGTCCAGAAACAGCCCCTAGCCTCTCACCTGGTTAGCAGTTAGCACAGACCTGAAGGAACCAGATGGTGTGATGGCTTCCATATACCCTTCCAACCAATCAGATATGGCCTCCATATACCCTTCCAACCAATCAGATATGGCCTCCATATACCCTTCCAACCAATCAGATATGGCCTCCATATACCCTTCCAATCAGATATGGCCTCCATATACCCTTCCAATCAATCAGATATGGCCTCCATATACCCTTCCAATCAGATATGGCCTCCATATACCCTTCCAACCAATCAGATATGGCCTCCATATACCCTTCCAACCAATCAGATATGGCCTCCATATACCCTTCCAACCAATCAGATATGGCCTCCATATACCCTTCCAATCAGATATGGCCTCCATATACCCTTCCAATCAATCAGATATGGCCTCCATATACCCTTCCAACCAATCAGATATGGCCTCCATATACCCTTCCAACCAATCAGATATGGCCTCCATATACCCTTCCAATCAGATATGGCCTCCATATACCCTTCCAATCAGATATGGCCTCCATATACCCTTCCAATCAGATATGGCCTCCATATACCCTTCCGATCAGATATGGCCTCCATATACCCTTCCAATCAGATATGTCCTCCATATACCCTTCCAATCAGATATGGCCCCCATATACCCTTCCAACCAATCAGATATGGCCTCCATATACCCTTCCAATCAGATATGGCCTCCATATACCCTTCCAATCAGATATGGCCTCCATATACCCTTCCAACCAATCAGATATGGCCTCCATATACCCTTCCAATCAGATATGGCCTCCATATACCCTTCCGATCAGATATGGCCTCCATATACCCTTCCAATCAGATATGGCCTCCATATACCCTTCCAATCAGATATGTCCTCCATATACCCTTCCAATCAGATATGGCCTCCATATACCCTTCCGATCAGATATGGCCTCCATATACCCTTCCAATCAGATATGTCCTCCATATACCCTTCCAATCAGATATGGCCTCCATATACCCTTCCAATCAGATATGGCCTCCATATACCCTTCCAATCAGATATGGCCTCCATATACCCTTCCAATCAGATATGGCCTCCATATACCCTTCCAATCAGATATGGCCTCCATATACCCTTCCAACCAATCAGATATGGCCTCCATATACCCTTCCAACCAATCAGATATGGCCTCCATATACCCTTCCAATCAGATATGGCCTCCATATACCCTTCCAATCAGATATGGCCTCCATATACCCTTCCAATCAGATATGGCCTCCATATACCCTTCCAATCAGATATGGCCTCCATATACCCTTCCAACCAATCAGATATGGCCTCCATATACCCTTCCAATCAGATATGGCCTCCATATACCCTTCCAACCAATCAGATATGGCCTCCAAATACCCTTCCAATCAGATATGGCCTCCATATACCCTTCCAATCAGATATGGCCTCTATATACCCTTCCAATCAGATATGGCCTCCATATACCCTTCCAATCAGATATGGCCTCCATATACCCTTCCAATCAGATACAGCCTCCATATACCCTTCCAATCATTGCTTCTTACCCAGCTATCAGATTCATCCAGAACTCCACACAACAACGAGGTAAGAACTAGAAGGGACTAGGAGTCTAGGGACTAAGAGATTATGGGCTAGGAGACAAGGGGCTAGGAGACAAGGGGCTAGGGCGTGTTTTTGGACCAGGCCAGAGAATGTAGCAGAAGACACCTCACAGACAGATAAGCCATGACAGAGAGAAGATCTCTGGACTTTAATAATCATCTATTAATGTAGTGCAGGTTAGACCCCAACTACCCCCAACTGCCCCACTCTGCCCCTGTAGGTTAGACCCCAACTACCCCACTCTGCCCCTGTAGGTTAGACCCCAACTACCCCACTCTGCCCCTGTAGGTTAGACCCCAACTACCCCACTCTGCCCCTGTAGGTTAGACCCCAACTACCCCACTCTGCCCCTGTAGGTTAGACCCCAACTACCCCACTCTGCCCCTGTAGGTTAGACCCCAACTAGCCCACTCTGCCCCTGTAGGTTAGACCCCAACTACCCCCTCTTCCCCTGTAGGTTAGACCCCAACTACCCCCACTCTGCCCCTGTAGGTTAGACCCCAACTACCCCCACTCTGCCCCTGTAGGTTAGACCCCAACTACCCCACTCTGCCCCTGTAGGTTAGACCCCAACTACCCCCACTCTGCCTCTGTAGGTTAGACCCCAACTACCCCCACTCTGCCCCTGTAGGTTAGACCCCAACTACCCCCACTCTGCCCCTGTAGGTTAGACCCCAACTACCCCACTCTGCCCCTGTAGGTTAGACCCCAACTACCCCACTCAGCCCCTGTAGGTTAGACCCCAAATACCCCCAACTACCCCCACTCTGCCCCTGTAGGTTAGACCCCAACTACCCCACTCTGCCCCTGTAGGTCAGACCCCAACTACCCCACTCTGCCCCTGTAGGTTTGAACACGTTTTAAATAAAGCCACCCTACTGCGTGGCTACGATGTTGACTTTGATATTTTGGCATGTTATTTATCAATCTGTTAATAGCAATATTGAAATGCTTATAACGTTGTTATAATAATCAGGTGTTGATCTATTGCCTTTATCGTGGATGTCATATATATATTTCCCTTTCAACAGTTTCTGTCTCTAGACTTCCAGGCTGACTGTCCACAGTATTTATCAAACCGTCATGTGCAATTATTAAACTGAACCGGTAGCTTTTAGAGTCTTCTAACTATATAGTCTATATAAAATGATAAATATACCACCAGACTGGTGATCCCAGTAACTGAGACCTACTGTATCTCCTATGTTATAATATACCACCAGACTAGTGATCCCAGTAACTGAGACATACTGTATCTCCTATGTTATAATATACCACCAGACTGGTGATCCCAGTAACTGAGACCTACTGTATCTCCTATGTTATAATATACCACCAGACTAGTGATCCCAGTAACTGAGACATACTGTATCTCCTATGTTATAATATACCACCAGACTAGTGATCCCAGTAACTGAGACATACTGTATCTCCTATGTTATAATATACCATCAGACTAGTGATCCCAGTAACTGAGACATACTGTATCTCCTATGTTATAATATACCACCAGACTAGTGATCCCAGTAACTGAGACATACTGTAGCTCCTATGTTATAATATACCACCAGACTGGTGATCCCAGTAACTGAGACCTACTGTATCTCCTATGTTATAACATACCACCAGACTAGTGATCCCAGTAACTGAGACATACTGTATCTCCTATGTTATAATATACCATCAGACTGGTGATCCCAGTAACTGAGACATACTGTATCTCCTATGTTATAATATACCATCAGACTGGTGATCCCAGTAACTGAGACATACTGTATCTCCTATGTTATAATATACCACCAGACTAGTGATCCCAGTAACTGAGACCTACTGTATCTCCTATGTTATAATATACCACCAGACTGGTGATCCCAGTAACTTATAGACCTACTGTATCTCCTATGTTATAATATACCATCAGACTGGTGATCCCAGTAACTGAGACCTACTGTATCTCCTATGTTATAATATACCACCAGACTAGTGATCCCAGTAACTGAGACATACTGTATCTCCTATGTTATAATATACCACCAGACTGGTGATCCCAGTAACTGAGACCTACTGTATCTCCTATGTTATAATATACCACCAGACTAGTGATCCCAGTAACTGAGACATACTGTATCTCCTATGTTATAATATACCACCAGACTGGTGATCCCAGTAACTGAGACATACTGTATCTCCTATGTTATAATATACCACCAGACTGGTGATCCCAGTAACTGAGACATACTGTATCTCCTATGTTATAATATACCACCAGACTGGTGATCCCAGTAACTGAGACCTACTGTATCTCCTATGTTATAATATACCACCAGACTAGTGATCCCAGTAACTGAGACATACTGTATCTCCTATGTTATAATATACCACCAGACTAGTGATCCCAGTAACTGAGACATACTGTATCTCCTATGTTATAATATACCACCAGACTGGTGATCCCAGTAACTTATAGACCTACTGTATCTCCTATGTTATAATATACCACCAGACTGGTGATCCCAGTAACTGAGACCTACTGTATCTCCTATGTTATAATATACCACCAGACTGGTGATCCCAGTAACTGAGACATACTGTATCTCCTATGTTATAATATACCACCAGACTGGTGATCCCAGTAACTTATAGACCTACTGTATCTCCTATGTTATAATATACCATCAGACTGGTGATCCCAGTAACTTATAGACCTACTGTATCTCCTATGTTATAATATACCACCAGACTGGTGATCCCAGTAACTGAGACATACTGTATCTCCTATGTTATAACATACCACCAGACTGGTGATCCCAGTAACTGAGACCTACTGTATCTCCTATAATGGTTATTAACAGTCTTATTTAATCTTCATATATAGTTTATAAAGTGCATATACAGTACCAGTCAAAGGTTTGGACACACCTACTCATTCCAGGGTTTTTCTTTATTTAAAAAAAAATATTTGTAGAATAATATTGAAGACATCAAAACTATGAAATAACGCATATGGAATCATGTCGTAACCAAAAAAAGTGTCAAACAAATCTAAATATATTTTAGATTCTTCAAAATAGCCCCCTTTGCCTTGATAGCTTTGCACACACTTGGTATTCTCTCAACCAGCTTCACCTGGAATACTTTTCCAACAGTCTTGAAAGAGTTCCCACATATGCTGAGCACTTGTTGGCTGCTTTTCCCTCACTCTGTGGTCCCAACTCATCCAAACCATCTCAAATGGGTTGAGGTCGGGTGATTGTGGAGGCCAGGTCATCTGATGCAGCACTCCACGTTCCTTCTTGGTAAAATAGCCCTTACACAAGCCAGCTTGTTGAAAAACAAATGATAGTCCCATTAAGCGCAAACCAGCTGGGGTGGCATATCTCTGCAGAATGCTGTGGTAGCCATGCTGGTTAAGTGTGCCTCTAATTCTAAATAAATCACAGACAGTTCACCATCACACCTCCTACTCCATGCTTTACGGTGGGAACCACACACGTGGAGATCATCCGTTCACCTACTTTGCGTCTCACAAAGACACAGCGGTT
Source organism: Oncorhynchus masou masou (assembly GCF_036934945.1). Lineage (NCBI taxonomy): Eukaryota > Metazoa > Chordata > Actinopteri > Salmoniformes > Salmonidae > Oncorhynchus > Oncorhynchus masou. The sequence goes on along the minus strand of NW_027008347.1, from coordinate 79,330 downwards.
GGAACCAAAAATCTAACATTTTCACTCATCAGACCAAAGGACAGATTTCCACCGGACTAATGTCCATTGCTCGTGTGTCTTGGCCCAAGCAAGTCTCGTCTTCTTATTGGTGCCCTGTAGAAATTTGACCATGAGGCCACAAGACTCCCTAAATTCTATCAGCATATCAAATGCGCGACACGGGCTGGTAGCATTCTGGACCATTGCTACTCAAACTTCCGCGATGCATACAAAGCCCTCCCCCACCCTCCCTTCAGCAAATCTGACCATGACTCCATTTTGTTGCTCCCAGCCTATAGACAGAAACTAAAACAGGAAACGCCCATGCTCAGGTCTATCCAATGCTGGTGTGATCAATCAGATTCAACGCGTCAAGATTGCTTCGATCATGTTCCGGGTAGCCTCAGATAATAATATTGATGTATACGCTGACTCGGTGAGAGAGTTTGTTAGCAAGTGCATCGGTGATGTTGTACCCACTGACTATTAAAACCTTCCCTAGCCAGAAACCGTGGATTGATGGCAGCATTCGTGCAAAACTGAAAGCTCGAACCACAGCTTTTAATCATGGCAAGGCAGCTGTAAACATAACCAAATGCAAACAGTGTAGCTATTCCCTCCGCAAGGCAATCAAACAAGCAAGGCATCAGTATAGAGACAAAGTAGAGTTGCAATTCAACGGCTCAGACACAAGACGTATGTGGCAGGGCCTACAGTCAATCACGGATTACAAAAAGAAAACCAGCCCCGTCGCAGACACCGATGTCTTGCTCCCAGACAAACTAAACAACTTCTTTGCTCGCTTTGAGGACAATACAGTGCCACTGACACGGCCCACTACCAAAGCCAGTGGGCTCTCCTTCACCGTGGCCAACGTGAGTAAAACATTTAAACGTGTTAACCCTCGCAAGGCTGCCGGCCCAGACAGCATCCCCAGCCGCGTCCTCAGAGCGCAGACCAGCTGGCTGGTGTGTTTACGGACATATTCAATCAATCCCTATCCCAGTCAGCTGTGCCCACATGGTTCAAGATGGCCACAATTGTTCCTGTTCCCAAGAAAGCTAAGGTAACTGAACTAAATGACTATCGCCCCATAGCACTCACTTCTGTCATCACGAAGAGCTTTGAGAGACTAGTCAAGGATCATATCACCTCCACCCTACCTGATACCCTAGACCCACTCCAATTTTCTTACCGCCCCAAGAGGTCCACAGACTGCCTATCCCATCCGGACAAGAGGAATACCTATGTAAGAATGCTGTTCATTGACTACAGCTCAGCATTTAACACCATAGTACCCTCCAAACTCGTCATTAAGCTTGAGACCCTGGGTCTCGACCCCACTCTGTGCAACTGGGTCCTGGACTTTCTGACGGGCCGCCCCCAGGTGGTGATGGTAGGTAACATCTTCACCCCGCTGATCCTCAACACTGGGGCCCCACAAGGGTGCGTTCTCAGCCCTCTCCTGTACTCCCTGTTCACCCTTGACTTCGTGGCCATGCACGCCTCCAACTCAATCATCAAGTTTGTGGAAGACACTACAGTGGTAGGCTTGATTACCAACAACAATGAGACAGCCTACAGGGAGGAGGTGAGGGCACTCAGAGTGTGGTGTCAGGAAAACAACCTCTCACTCAACGTCAACAAAAGGAAATTATTGTGGACTTCAGGAAACAGCAGAGGGAGCAGCCCCCATCCACATCGACGGGACAGTAGTGTAGAAAGTGGAACATTAAGATCCTCGGCGTACACATCACGGACAAACTGAAATGGTCCACCCACACGGACAGTGTGGTGAAGAAGGTGCAACAGCGCCTCTTCAACCTCAGGAGGTTGAATAAATTTGGCTTGTCACCTAAAACAAACTTCTACAGATGCACAATCGAGAGCATCCTGTTGGGCTGTATCACCATCTGGTACGGCAACTGCTCCGCCCACAACCGTAATGCTCTCAAGAGGGTAGTGAGGTCTGCACAACACATCACCGTGGGCAAACTACCTGCCCTCCAGGACACCTACAGCACCTGATGTCACAGGAAGGCCAAAATGATCATCAAGGACAATAACCACCCAAGCCACTGCCTGTTCACCCCGCTATCATCCAGAAGGCGAGGTCAGTGCAGGTGCATCAAAGCTGGGACCGGGAGACTGAAAAACAGCTTCTATCTCAAGGCCATCAGACTGTTAAACAGCCACCACTAACATTGAGTGGCTGCTGCCAACAAACAGACTCAAATCTCTGGCCACTTGAATACATTTCATAAATGGATGTAATAAATGTATCACTAATCACTTTAATAATGTCTACCTATCCTACACATCTCATGTATACTGTACCATCTACTGCATCTTGCCTATGCCGCACGGCCATCTCTCATCCATATATTGATGTACATATTCTCATTCATCTCTTTACATTTGGGTGTGTAAGGCAGTCGATGTGAATTTGTTAGATTTTACTGCAGTCGGAACTAGAAGCACAAGCATTTTGCTACACTTGCATTAACATTTGCTTAACATGTGAATGTGACCAATAAAGTTTGATTTGAAGGCCTGTCTCTGAATAGTTGATGTTGAGATGTGTCTGTTACTTGAACTCTGTGAAGCATTTATTTAGGCTGCAATTTCTGAGGCTGGTAACTCTAATGAACATATCCCACAGCAGAGGTACCTCTGGGTCTTCCTTTCCTGTGGCGGTCCTGATGAGAGACAGGTTTTACAACTGCACTTGAAGAAACTGTCTAAGTTCTTGACATGTTCCGTATTGACTGACCTTCATTTCTCTTTGCTTATTTGAGCTGTTCTTGCCATAAGATGGACTTGGTCTTTTACCAAATAAAGCTCTTCTGTATACCACCCCTACCTGGTCACAACACAGCTGATTGGCTCAAATAAATTACACAAATTAACTTAAGGCACACCTGTTAATTAAAATGCATTCCAGGTGACTACCTCATGAAGCTGGTTGAGAGAATGCCAAAAGTGTGCAAAGCTGTCAAGACAAAGGGTGGATACTTTGAAGAATATCATATTTGGATACGACATGTTTCCATTTGGTATTTCATAGTTTTGATGTCTTCACTATTATTCTACAATGTAGAAAATAGTTACGCAAAAAAACCTAGAATGAGTAAGTGTGTCCAAACTGAAATAGAAATTAGAGAGAGAGTTATATACACACTCCTGTAGAGATAAGGAAGGGCTTGGGTCAGAGAGTAGGAGGGGCTTGGGTCAGAGAGTAGGAAGGGCTTTTTCAGAGAGTAGGAAGGGCTTTTTCAGAGAGTAGGAAGGGCTTGGGTCAGAGAGTAGGAAGGGCTTGGGTCAGAGAGTAGGAAGGGCTTGGGTCAGAGAGAAGGAAGGGCTTGGGTCAGAGAGTAGGAAGGGCTTGGGTCAGTGATTAACTGGAACATAAATTGAGAGGAGAACCAAATGTTTGAAATGTGAACCAACTTCTCTCACTGTGGTGGGATCCCGGTATTAAAATGTTTTACATTATAAAAAATACTGACTGAACCATGTGATTTGTTATTACGCTTCTGGTTCCACCTAGTGGTCATGTGATGTCGTTGCAGTATTCAGCTGATGACCAGGGACCTGTTCAAAACGAGTGGACCACATCGGGTCCCATTTGGGACATTATCATGGTCACACTGGGCTAAGACATAATGAGCAGCACGATGAAAAAAAAATACTAAAAATAAATCTCTCCACAACCAGTTTTAAAACTCCCATGTCAACATCTTTATTAAGTTTTCAAATCAGACTGAATTGATGTGATCAGGGATGTAAAGACTAAAAGACAGGAGAACAAATCAGCAGCCAAACATACCTATAGTATAATAACACACAATGCAGAAGAGAAAACCATCGATCGCTCCATTGTGAAACTCATCAGAAACTCTAGATCCCAGAGGAGGAAATACTGCAGCCCTTTTTGGCCGAACGAAATGAAGAAAGATGATGTTTGTTGTTCTGACATTCTGTAGAGAAGTGAAACTGTTTTGGGTGATTATCTCAATGCGTTCAGGTCTTTATTTATTTCCTTTTGTGTTTTTTCTAAAAAGCATCACATTATTTACACATACAGTATATTACAACACTTACACTCCTGTTCTCTCAGTAGCTCAGTGTGGTGAAGCAGTGCTCTTGATGCCCTCCCCCGTGTGTCTGATTGGGTACTGCATGTTAATTAGCCTCGTCTGATTGGCTTAACGTGTGTTCCTGGCGTGTGCTGATTGGTGATACTGAGGGAAGGAGGGCGGGGCATGTGAAAGGGGGACGGTATGGAGTGTTTCATTGGCTGACGGTGGGTGGATGTAACTGTGGAGGACGAGAAGCATGGTTTGGGAGGGGAAGGAAGGTTCTTTAATGGGGTCATATTAACAGAAGGCCCTATGTTGTAATCTGTAGGCAGTGTGCAGAGCTAAATTGCAGGTAGACTAAGTTTGCATTAAGTTGGAAAGCACCGAACAGATGTTTTTATTAAACTCAGTCCATTTTTACCTGCGATGGTGTGCAAGTTTTACAACAACAAAGCCTTGTGCTACTGAATTACACCCCCACACCCCTTATAGGGTTTGTTCCACAATGGACTGGGTCAGTTGACCAAACCTCTTCTGGAGTACTGCCAGTTATTCCACTTATGGATCCTGTTGGATCGCCGTGAGCTCTGACGAAGGCCGTGAGGCTGGTACATAAGCTCATTACACTAAAACACTGTCAAGAGCCGTGTGAAATATTGGATTTTTGTCTTCAAGATATCACTGAATTTTCCTACGCACCTGCAACCTCAGATGTGAGAGTGCTGCTCTTACATTCAATCACGCTGAGAGCAGAATGACTGAGGGTTGGTCGGGAGGAGGGTCGGTCGGGAGGAGGGTCGGTCGGGAGGAGGGTCGGTCGGGAGGAGGGTCGGTCGGGAGGAGGATTGGCCACTCGGCCAGCTCCTGGGTACATTCCAAATGGCACCCTATTCCCTAAATAGTGCACTAGTTTTGACCAGAACCCATAGGGGTCATATAGGGAATAGAGTGCTATTTGGGACTCAGTCCTTGCTTAGGTTAAGGCCCTGTGGGTTATGGTGGACTGTAGTGGACGGGGTGAAGTTTCCCCTTGCTACAGATCTAGGATCAGCTTTCACTCCCCCTAATCCTGACCTTAACCATTAGTGGGAGAAATGTCAAACTGACCCAAGATCAGTGTCTCTGGGCAACTTCCCCCTGCTCCAGTGAGGACGGGGCTGAAGGGGACTGCATCGGTCACAAGGCCCCCCCCAGCAGAGGGCAGGAGTGGGAGCGGATGTCGTTGTGTTTGTGGAAGGCCTCGTCCAGGTCCAGAGCCAGGCCGTTGATCGTCACCTCCATGCAGCCGCGGTAGAACGACGACACCAGGGTCGACACCAGGGGCACGTCTGGTACAGGGGTTAGAGGTCACAGGTCAGGGGTCAGAACGGAAATTAATGACACCAAGAGAAGCGGTTAATGGTAATGGCGAAACTGTGTGTGTGTGTGGCTCTTTATTCATAACTGGGTGTTTGTCTAGAGTACAGTAGTAATGAGTGTGTGTTGTTGCATGTCTCTCTCTGCCTATACCCGTCTACATCACCAGGGAGCCCTCCTATACCCGTCTACCTCACCGGGAGCCCTCCCATACCCGTCTAACTCACCGGGAGCCCTCCCATACCCGTCTAACTCACCGGGGAACCCTCCTATACCCGTCTAACTCACCGGGGAGCCCTCCCATACCCGTCTAACTCACCGGGGAACCCTCCTATACCCGTCTAACTCACCGGGAGCCCTCCTATACCCGTCTAACTCACCGGGGAGCCCTCCTATACCCGTCTAACTCACGGGGAACCCTCCTATACCCGTCTAACTCACCGGGGAACCCTCCTATACCCGTCTAACTCACCGGGGAGCCCTCCTATACCCGTCTAACTCACCGGGGAGCCCTCCTATACCCGTCTAACTCACCGGGGAGCCCTCCTATACCCGTCTAACTCACCGGGGAGCCCTCCTATACCCGTCTAACTCACCGGGGAGCCCTCCTATACCCGTCTAACTCACCGGGGAACCCTCCTATACCCGTCTAACTCACCGGGAGCCCTCCTATACCCGTCTAACTCACCGGGAGCCCTCCTATACCCGTCTAACTCACCGGGGAGCCCTCCTATACCCGTCTAACTCACCGGGGAACCCTCCTATACCCGTCTAACTCACCGGGAGCCCTCCCATACCCGTCTAACTCACCGGGGAACCCTCCTATACCCGTCTAACTCACCGGGGAGCCCTCCCATACCCGTCTAACTCACCGGGGAACCCTCCTATACCCGTCTAACTCACCGGGGAGCCCTCCTATACCCGTCTAACTCACCGGGGAGCCCTCCTATACCCGTCTAACTCACCGGGGAACCCTCCTATACCCGTCTAACTCACCGGGGAACCCTCCTATACCCGTCTAACTCACCGGGAGCCCTCCTATACCCGTCTAACTCACCGGGGAGCCCTCCTATACCCGTCTAACTCACCGGGGAGCCCTCCTATACCCGTCTAACTCACCGGGGAGCCCTCCTATACCCGTCTAACTCACCGGGGAGCCCTCCTATACCCGTCTAACTCACCGGGGAGCCCTCCTATACCCGTCTAACTCACCGGGGAGCCCTCCTATACCCGTCTAACTCACCGGGAGCCCTCCTATACCCGTCTAACTCACCGGGAGCCCTCCTATACCCGTCTAACTCACCGGGGAACCCTCCTATACCGTCTAACTAACTCACCGGGGAGCCCTCCTATACCCGTCTAACTCACCGGGGAGCCCTCCTATACCCGTCTAACTCACCGGGAGCCCTCCTATACCCGTCTAACTCACCGGGGAGCCCTCCTATACCCGTCTAACTCACCGGGAGCCCTCCTATACCCGTCTAACTCACCGGGGAACCCTCCTATACCCGTCTAACTCACCGGTGAACCCTCCTATACCCGTCTAACTCACCGGGAGCCCTCCTATACCCGTCTAACTCACCGGGAGCCCTCCTATACCCGTCTACCTCACCGGGAGCCCTCCTATACCCGTCTAACTCACCGGGAGCCCTCCCATACCCGTCTAACTCACCGGGAGCCCTCGTATACCCGTCTAACTCACCGGGGAGCCCTCCTATACCCGTCTAACTCACCGGGGAGCCCTCCTATACCCGTCTAACTCACCGGGGAGCCCTCCTATACCCGTCTAACTCACCGGGGAACCCTCCTATACCCGTCTAACTCACCGGGAGCCCTCCTATACCCGTCTAACTCACCGGGGAGCCCTCCTATACCCGTCTAACTCACCGGGAGCCCTCCTATACCCGTCTAACTCACCGGGGAACCCTCCTATACCCGTCTAACTCACCGGGGAACCCTCCTATACCCGTCTAACTCACCGGGGAGCCCTCCTATACCCGTCTAACTCACCGGGAGCCCTCCTATACCCGTCTAACTCACCGGGGAGCCCTCCTATAAAGGTGGTTGAAGGCAGGCTGAGGTCAACCGTCTCCTGTCCTGGTGTGGTGTGACTCTGTCCAGGCCGACCGTCCACCTCTAGTATGGTCAGGTTCCCACTGACCGTCACATTGACCTCATGAACCTCTGCATCACACAGGAAGGCCGGAGCGCTGGCCACGATCACATCACCCACAGAGACCAGGACATACTGGGGGGGAAGAGAGAAACAGACAGTCAGACAGACATCACACTCAAGACAAACAAAACATGAATTCATACAGACAGAGAGAGAGAGGTCAGAGTCAGACAGACAGAGAGAGAGGGGTCAGAGTCAGTCAGACAGACAGAGAGAGAGGGGTCAGAGTCAGTCAGACAGACATCACACTCAAGACAAACAAAACATGAATTCATACAGACAGACAGAGGTCAGAGTCAGACAGACAGAGAGAGAGGGGTCAGAGTCAGTCAGACAGACAGAGAGAGAGGGGTCAGAGTCAGTCAGACAGACATCACACTCAAGACAAACAAAACATGAATTCATACAGACAGACAGAGGTCAGAGTCAGACAGACAGAGAGAGAGGGGTCAGAGTCAGTCAGACAGACAGAGAGAGGGGTCAGAGTCAGTCAGACAGACATCACACTCAAGACAAACAAAACATGAATTCATACAGACAGACAGAGGTCAGAGTCAGACAGACAGAGAGAGAGGGGTCAGAGTCAGTCAGACAGACATCACACTCAAGACAAACAAAACATGAATTCATACAGACAGACGTCAGAGTCAGACAGACAGAGAGAGGGGTCAGAGTCAGTCAGACAGACATCACACTCAAGACAAACAAAACATGAATTCATACAGACAGACAGAGGTCAGAGTCAGACAGACAGAGAGAGGGGTCAGAGTCAGTCAGACAGACATCACACTCAAGACAAACAAAACATGAATTCATACAGACAGACAGAGGTCAGAGTCAGACAGCCAAAGAGAGGTCAGAGTCAGACAGACAGAGAGAGGTCAGAGTCAGACAGAGAGAGAGAGAGGTCAGAGTCAGACAGACAGACAGACAGAGAGAGGTCAGAGTCAGACAGACAGACAGAGAGAGGTCAGAGTCAGACAGACAGACAGAGAGAGGTCAGAGTCAGACAGATAGACAGAGAGAGGTCAGAGTCAGACAGCCAGACAGAGAGAGGTCAGAGTCAGACAGCCAGACAGAGAGAGGTCAGAGTCAGACAGCCAGACAGAGAGAGGTCAGAGTCAGACAGCCAGACAGAGAGAGGTCAGAGTCAGACAGCCAGAGAGAGGTCAGAGTCAGACAGACAGAGAGAGGTCAGAGTCAGACAGCCAGAGAGAGAGGTCAGAGTCAGACAGACAGACAGAGAGAGGTCAGAGTCAGACAGACAGACAGAGAGAGGTCAGAGTCAGTCAGACAGACAGAGAGAGGTCAGAGTCAGACAGACAGAGAAAGGTCAGAGTCAGACAGACAGAGAGAGGTCAGAGTCAGACAGACAGACAGAGAGAGGTCAGAGACAGACAGACAGAGAGAGGTCAGAGTCAGACAGACAGAGAGAGGTCAGAGTCAGACAGCCATGCATGCAGGGCAGAATTAGACCAATATCCATTAATAAAAACAATTCAGTTTTAGAAACATACAGTGACATCTCATTACCAAGCCCTGCAATACCAAGAGCTGAGCAAAGAAGAGAGTCCCCTCATCCAGCTGGTCCTGAGTTCACAAACCTGTTCTACTAACACACTGAAGCCTCAGTCCCCTCATCCAGCTGGTCCTGAGTTCACACACCTATTCTACTAACACACTGAAGCCTCAGTCCCCTCATCCAGCTGGTCCTGAGTTCACAAACCTGTTCTACTAACACACTGAAGCCTCAGTCCCCTCATCCAGCTGGTCCTGAGTTCACAAACCTGTTCTACTAACATACTGAAGCCTCAGTCCCCTCATCCAGCTGGTCCTGGGGGCTGAGTTCACAAACCTGTTCTATTAACACACTGAAGCCTCAGGACCTGAACATCCAATCAATCAGAATAAACCAAATTACAACACAGTCAAAACAAAACTATTTTGTTTATTGGGGGGCTGCAGGGTAGCCTATTGGTTAGAGCGTTGGACTAGTAACCAGAAGGTTGCAAGTTCAAACCCCCGAGCTGACAAGGTACAAATCTGTCGTTCTGCCCCTGAACAGGCAGTTAACCCACTGTTTCTAGGCCATCATTGAAAATAAGAATTTGTTCTTAACTGACTTGCCTGGTTAAATAAATAAAGGTAAAATAAAAAAACTTAATTGGGAAACACAAACACAATGCAGTGCTATCTGGCCCTAAATCAACACCACAGCAGAACCTGAGACGGAGCTGCATATCCTGACGAAATGTAAAAAATATAAAACAATTAGAGTTTAATTTCCCCAAATATGAATGAAAGACCTCTCTGATGAGGATAGGCTACCCGTCCTGTTGGGGGAGGAGGCAGAGAGCTGTGGGTTGACAGCGCACTACATTGCTGCCTGCCACAGTGTCTGACTCACCAACCAACCTGCACATGTCCTCCATTGTTATTATCGTTCAATGGTTATTTTGACCCTTGATTATTGTTGTTACTGTCGTCCCTGACAATATTGATTATTATTATTTTAATTATGTTAACATTGTAAATCTCCAAAGTAAGCTTTCTCAATATCTACATTGTTACATCATGCCAATAAAGCAAATAGAGTCAGACAGACCGACAGCGTTGGGTCAAGTAACCTCTCACCTCCCGCCACTCCTGGTTGTCTCTGTGGTAGTCGGAGAGAGAGATGGACAGAGGGACGCTGTCCTGATGAACCAGGGCCAATAGAACCCCAACAGTGGAGGCTGGTCTCAGAGTCAGCTGGATACTCAGAGACTGGGACTCTGCTGGGGAGATGGGGAGAGAGATGAGTCAGCTGGATACTCAGAGACTGGGACTCTGCTGGGGGAGAGAGATGAGTCAGCTGGATACTCAGAGACTGGGACTCTGCTGGGGGAGAGAGATGAGTCAGCTGGATACTCAGAGACTGGGACTCTGCTGGGGAGAGAGATGAGTCAGCTGGATACTCAGAGACTGGGACTCTGCTGGGGAGAGAGAGACGAGTCAGCTGGATACTCAGAGACTGGGACTCTGCTGGGGGAGAGAGATGAGTCAGCTGGATACACAGAGACTGGGACTCTGCTGGGGGGAGAGATGAGTCAGCTGGATACTCAGAGACTGGGACTCTGCTGGGGAGAGATGAGTCAGCTGGATACTCAGAGACTGGGACTCTGCTGGAGGGAGAGAGATGAGTCAGCTGGATACTCAGAGACTGGGACTCTGCTGGGGGAGAGATGAGTCAGCTGGATACTCAGAGACTGGGACTCTGCTGGGGGGAGAGATGAGTCAGCTGGATACTCAGAGACTGGGACTCTGCTGGGGGAGAGAGATGAGTCAGCTGGATACTCAGAGACTGGGACTCTGCTGGGAGAGAGAGATGAGTCAGCTGGATACTCAGAGACTGGGACTCTGCTGGGGGGAGAGATGAGTCAGCTGGATACTCAGAGACTGGGACTCTGCTGGGGGAGAGATGAGTCAGCTGGATACTCAGAGACTGGGACTCTGCTGGGGGAGATATGAGTCAGCTGGATACTCAGAGACTGGGACTCTGCTGGGGGAGAGAGATGAGAGTCAGCTGGATACTCAGAGACTGGGACTCTGCTGGGGGAGAGAGATGAGTCAGCTGGATACTCAGAGACTGGGACTCTGCTGGGGGAGAGAGATGAGTCAGCTGGATACTCAGAGACTGGGACTCTGCTGGGGGAGAGATGAGAGTCAGCTGGATACTCAGAGACTGGGACTCTGCTGGGAGAGATGAGAGACGTGTACACAGACACACACCAGACCCACCGTATGTGATGTTGAACAGAGTTAAGCCCGTCCCAGGGTAATAGGTCCCGGGGTTTTCTGTACTGAAACACTGCATGTTGTCATTAGACCTGATGGTCTCCTGAATGGACGTGTCCTCTCCGGTTAACCAGCGCCACTCACGCATACAGCCGTCAAACCTCGGGTTCACCTGGAGAACACACATTAGGCCGAGGACACAACACGCACATCTGCCCATTACAGAGATTCTAGAGGGAACAGAGCCCACCCCTCTAACCTGGTTGATGAGACTGTCCTCTTTGAAAGGGACGCCCCCCACAGTCAGGTTGAGTTCATGCATGCCCTTCTTCAGGGTGAACAGATCTCCATTCACAGCTATCTTCATCACTGCCTCCCTGTCAATCTTTATCACCAGACTCCGCCCCTGCTCCTCCACTGAGATCTACAGACCAATCAGAAAAGACAGGGGCTCAAATTGTTAAAAACAACATTTGACACGTTCTTATCCTACAGTGTCTCAGTCCCAAATGAGATCCTATTTCCTATACAGCACACATTCTGACCAGGTCACCAGTAACACCTCCAAAAAGTAGTGCACTACATAGGGAATAGGGGGCCCCATTTGGGATGCACCCCTGAGTCAACAACCCCTCAGGAGAGGAGATGCCACTTTAGACTATTGAGACCCAACCCATAAGTTACACACCCCCCTTGTAAACCCCAGAATAACCTCTGACCTTTCTCCACTGTCCGTCGTTGATGGCAGGCCCGCTGCTGGTGACCCGGCTGACCGCCCCGTACCTCAGCTGCAGCTCCAGTTTCCCATGATGCATTGCAAGAACAATCCAGGAACTGTTCAGGTGACCACCAGCGAAGAAGATGACCCCTCTGGGTCAAAGGTACGGAGGTCAAACTCAGCTGAGAAGCTAGAGGAGGAGAGACAAAGACAGGATGTAATATAATTCTACAATGGTACAAGACTATGGTTGGAACTATGAACCCTTACAATGCTTATGCCTTGCTGGCATCTTTCCAGGTCTCTTGGAGAAGAGGTTGAAACCTCAGGACTGGTAAGGTTAAAAGGTTAGAGGTCAAAGGTAAGGCCTACCCAGTCTGGACTCTCCTGCGGTAAGGTTAAAGGTTAGAGGTCAAAGGTAAGGCCTACCCAGTCTGGACTCTCCAGCGGTAAGGTTAAAAGGTTAGAGGTCAAAGGTAAGGCCTACCCAGTCTGGACTCTCCTGCGGTAAGGTTAGAGGTCAAAGGTAAGGCCTACCCAGTCTGGACTCTCCAGTGGTAAGGTTAAAAGGTTAGAGGTCAAAGGTAAGGCCTACCCAGTCTGGACTCTCCTGCGGTAAGGTTAGAGGTCAAAGGTAAGGCCTACCCAGTCTGGACTCTCCAGCGGTAAGGTTAGAGGTCAAAGGTAAGGCCTACCCAGTCTGGACTCTCCTGCGGTAAGGTTAGAGGTCAAAGGTAAGGCCTACCCAGTCTGGACTCTCCTGCGGAAGCGTAGCCTGACCACTGGGACTCCGCTGAACATTCGGCCCAGGTAGAGAGAACGGGAGTTCCTCTTCATGGTGAGAGAGACGCATGTAGTGATCTCCTGGTGGACGAGAGAGAGGGGGGAGGAGAGAGAGGGGGGGGGAAGAGGGGGAGGAATGAGTCTAGTGATGCAGCAGTAAACTCACTCTGGCTATCTACTCCGATTTCAGAGCGCAGAATAACTGAGGAACTTGTGAAGCGCTACACCGTTGAATATAACCAGTGTCAGTAAATGTCGTCAAAAAAACAATGAAATTGTTGCCAGCAGCACAGTTACAGTCACCAACGCTCTGGATAACATGAAAACTGCCTAACCAGCTCTGCTACGATGAGGAACATGCTCAGAGTGAGGTGTTCTCCCATTTGTGTCTGGAAGTATCTAGTAGACTGAACATCTACAGGACGGTAGATCTCCAGGAAGAGGGTTGGCAGCCCTGGTCTAGAGTACAGTGTTGCTTGTCGATAATTAACCTTTGACTGAATCCCGGACTAATACATACAGGTCTTGATAATGTTTTCTACGGGTCTTGATAATGTTTTCTGCAGGTCTTGATAATGTTTTCTACGGGTCTTGATAATGTTTTCTACGGGTCTTGATAAAGTTTTCTACGGGTCTTGATAATGTTTTCTGCGGGTCTTGATAATGTTTTCTACGGGTCTTGATAATGTTTTCTACGGGTCTTGATAAAGTTTTCTACGGGTCTTGATAATGTTTTCTACGGGTCTTGATAATGTTTTCTACGGGTCTTGATAATGTTTTCTACGGGTCTTGACAATGTTTTTTACGGGTCTTGACAATGTTTTCTACGGGTCTTGATAATGTTTTCTACGGGTCTTGATAATGTTTTCTACGGGTCTTGATAATGTTTTCTACGGGTCTTGATAATGTTTTCTACGGGTCTTGATAATGTTTTCTACGGGTCTTGATAATGTTTTCTACGGGTCTTGACAATGTTTTCTACGGGTCTTGATAATGTTTTCTACGGGTCTTGATAATGTTTTTACGGGTCTTGATAATGTTTTTTACGGGTCTTGATAATGTTTTCTACGGGTCTTGATAATGTTTTCTACGGGTCTTGACAATGTTTTCAACGGGTCTTGATAATGTTTTCTACAGGTCTTGATAATGTTTTCTACGGGTCTTGACAATGTTTTCTACGGGTCTTGACAATGTTTTCTACGGGTCTTGACAATGTTTTCTACGGGTCTTGACAATGTTTTCTACGGGTCTTGACAATGTTTTCTACGGGTCTTGATAATGTTTTCTACGGGTCTTGATAATGTTTTCTACGGGTCTTGATAATGTTTTCTACGGGTCTTGATAATGTTTTCTACGGGTCTTGATAATGTTTTCTACAGGTCTTGATAATGTTTTCTACGGGTCTTGATAATGTTTTCTACGGGTCTTGATAATGTTTTCTACGGGTCTTGATAATGTTTTCTACGGGTCTTGATAATGTGAGTGGGGACATTTTACCTGACAGCTCCTGAGGTCGTGGCTCAACTTCTTGCCCTGCCGACCGTCACAGAAACACCGGAAACTACCGGGTGTGTTCACACACTCCTCACACACTCCCTGCTCACACTCGTCCACATCTGAGAGAGAGAGGGGGAGAAAGAGGGAGGGAGAGAGAGAAAAAACAGATGGAGGGAGAGATTGAGGGGGGGAGAAAGAGGGAGGGAGAAAAAAACAGAGAGAAGGTTGTCCATTGGTCCACCTCTGGAACTACAACCCCCAGACAAGACTGGGGGAGAAAACCACTGAAGTGAAAAACAACGTCTCTAAAATGTTATCAGCATCAACAGATGGAGGAACTGACTTGCCTAGTTAAATAAAGGTAAAATAAATAAAAATGTCCCAAATGGCACCTTGTTCCCCTACAGCCGGGGTCTAAAGTAGTGCACTACATAGGGAATGGGGAACCATTTGGGATGAAGCCAGAACGTCTGTCCCTGTCTGTCTGAATGACCTTAGAAGAGGAGCCATGAGTTTTATTATGCTACAGATGGATAAATGTTAGTTCTTCTAAAGAGTAACTATGTGACCGCCTCCCCCCTCCCCCACCCCCTCCCTCCCTCCCCTGCTTTCCCTCCCCCTCCCTCCTTCCCCCGCTTCCCTCCCCCTCCTTCCCTCCCTCCTTCCCTCCCTCCCTTCCTCTCTTCCTCCCTCCCCCACTTTCCCTTTTTCCCTCCCTCCTTCCCTCGCTTTCCCTCCCTCCCTCCCTTCCTCTCTTCCTCCCTCCCTCTCCTCTCTCTCAGTAAGTTGAATGCAAGACAGGAACAAACTTGTTTGACAAATAAAAGACTAGGATTACATTTCCCAATGACATTTTAAAGGATCATTGAGCGTTTGGCAGGAGAGGATGTCGTGCAGATAGAGATCGGTCTTGTAGAAAAAAAAAATTAAACAGGATGTTTTGACTATAAATAAAAAGATGACGTGCTAACAGCTTACTTTGGCAGTCGAGGCAGTCGTCTCTGTGTGTGTGTGTGTGTGAGAGAGAGAGATTGTGTGTGTCAGTGGAGGCTGGTAGGAGGAGCTATTGGAGGACAGGCTCATTGTAAATGACTGGAATTAGTATCCAAAAACATGAAACGTATGGAAACCACGTTGGACTCCGTTCCATTTATTACATTCCATTACAATGAGCCGGTCCTTCTATATCGCCTCCCACCAGCCTCCACTGGCGTGTGTGTGTGTGTATGACAGAGTGTGTGTTGGTATGTATGGAGGACAGCTGGCTGCACCACTAGACTAGCTCCACCTGGCTGTATATACACACACTGCATTCCAAATGTATTCAGACACCTTGACTTTTTATAAATTTATCATGTTTTCAAACTTTTTACTTTGTTGAAGCAACTTTGGCAGTGATTACAGCCTCAAGTCTTCTTTGGTATGAAGCTACAAGCTTGGCACACCTGTAGTCGGGGAGTTTATCCCATTCTTCTCTGCAGATCCTCTCAAGCTCTGTCAGGTTGGATGGGGAGCGTCGCAGCACAGCTAATTTCAGGTCTCTCCAGAGATGTTTGATCGGGTTCAAGTCCGGGCCACTCAAGGACATTCAGAGACTCATTGTCCTGTTGGAAGGTGAACCCTTTTCCCCATTCTGAGGTCCTGATCGCTCTGGAGCAGGTTTTCATCAAGGATCTCTCTGTACTTTGTTCCGTTCATCTTTCCCTCCATCCTGACGAGTCTCCCAGTCCCTGCCGCTGAAAAACATTCCCACAACCTGACACTACCATCACCATGCTTCACCGTAGGGATGCTGCCGCCACCACCATGCTTCACCGTAGGGATGGTGCCGCCACCACCATGCTTCACCGTAGGGATGGTGCCGCCACCACCATGCTTCACCGTAGGGATGGTGCCACCACCATGCTTCACCGTAGGGATGGTGCCGCCACCACCATGCTTCACCGTAGGGATGGTGCCGCCACCACCATGCTTCACCGTAGGGATGGTGCCGCCACCACCATGCTTCACCGTAGGGATGGTGCCGCCACCACCATGCTTCACCGTAGGGATGGTGCCGCCACCACCATGCTTCACCGTAGGGATGGTGCCGCCACCACCATGCTTCACCGTAGGGATGTTGCCGCCACCACCATGCTTCACCGTAGGGATGGTGCCGCCACCACCATGCTTCACCGTAGGGATGGTGCCGCCACCACCATGCTTCACCGTAGGGATGGTGCCGCCACCACCATGCTTCACCGTAGGGATGGTGCCACCACCATGCTTCACCGTAGGGATGGTGCCACCACCATGCTTCACCGTAGAGATGGTGCCACCACCATGCTTCACCGTAGAGATGGTGCCACCACCATGCTTCACCGTAGGGATGGTGCCACCACGCTTCACCGTAGGGATGGTGCCAGGTTTCCTCCAGACGTGACCCTTGGCATTCAGGACAAAGAGCTCAATCTTGGTATCATCATACCAGAGAATCCAAGCGAGAATCCGTCTGGCCACTCTACTATAAAGGCCTGATTGGTGGAGTGCTGCAGAGTTGGTTGTCCTTCTGGAAGGTTCTCCCATCTCCACAGAGGAACTCTGGAGCTCTGTTAGAGTGACCATTGGGTTCTTGGTCACCTCCATGACCAAGGCCCTTCTCCCCGAATGCTAAGTTTGGCCGGGCAGCCAGCTCTAGGAAGAGTCTTGGTGATTCCAAACATCTTCCATTTAAGAAAGATGGAGGCCACTGTGTTCTTGGGGACCTTCAATGCTGCAGACATGTTTTGGTTAACTTCCCCAGATCTGTGCCGACACAATCCTGTCTCTGAGCGCCACGTACAATGCCGTAGACATCATGGCTTGGTTATTACTCTGACATGCACTGTCAACTGTGGGACCTTATATAGACAGGTGTGTGCCTTTCCAAATCATATCCAATCAATTGAATTTACCACAGATGGACTCCAAATCAAGTTGTAGAAACTTGATGACATACGGTTGTATTTTTAATCAATTTTAGAATAAGGTTGTAACGTAATAAAATGTGGAAAAAGTCAAGGGGTCTGAATACTTTCTGAATGCCCTGTATAGAATGTATTCTATACATTATAGTATGTATTACATGCATATAATGTGTCAGTACTGAGTAATGTGTTTTTGGTGTACTGCTCACCCAGGCAGGTTTTGGTGTTGTTGTCGTAAACATATCCCGTCTCACACAGACAGTCATAGGCTCCATCCTGGTTCACACACCTCGCTGTCCCACACATACCTGGATCCTGGCACTCATCCATGTCTGAAACACACACACACAGTAAGGACAGTTCAATGCTTCCTTCAGGTAAGGTGTTTGTGTGTGTGTGTGTGTCTTACCGTTACACATCTGGCGTCCGACCAGCATGTAACCGCGGCGACAGGAGCAATGGTAGCTACCCATAGTGTTGTTACACTCGTGGTCACATCCTCCATTCTTCTTGTTGCACTCGTTGATATCTGCCAATCACAGGAGAGACACAGAGGACGTGACAATATGAACCAATCACTTTTTCCATCAACTACATTGAACGTAGCCAAGTGTCACATGACACTTTAATGTGAGTTCTGATTAAAACGTTTATACGTCGTCTTTAACCAAGTAAATCACACACACGTCTCTTTTCCGGCGGCTTAGAGTGACTGCTCTGATGAGCTGAATGGTTTCTGTGTACGTGTGGTTGGCCAGTGGAAAAGCCTCTGCCTCAGAGTCGGTCAGACACGTTGTGTTCTGGCTTCGCCTGCCGACCAACGGCTGGGAGGCAGGATGAGTCACCACAGAACAGTGAGAGATGGAGTCTGCGTTCCAAATGGCTCCCTATTCTCATGGTGCTCTGGTCAAAAGTAGTGCACTAGAATCAGGACGAGGGGTCATTTGGGAAACAGACAGCAGCAGTGCACAAGGCATTCACACAGACAGGTCACCAGCCCCCTCCCTCCGTAGAGACAGGTCACCAGCCCCCTCCCTCCGCAGAGACAGGCCACCAGCCCCCTCCCTCCGTAGAGACAGGTCACCAGCCCCCTCCCTCCGTAGAGACAGGTCACCAGCCCCCTCCCTCCGCAGAGACAGGTCACCAGCCCCCTCCCTCCGTAGAGACAGGTCACCAGCCCCCTCCCTCCGCAGAGACAGGTCACCAGCCCCCTCCCTCCGCAGAGACAGGTCACCAGCCCCCTCCCTCCGCAGAGACAGGCCACCAGCCCCCTCCCTCCGTAGAGACAGGCCACCAGCCCCCTCCCTCCGCAGAGACAGGTCACCAGCCCCCTCCCTCCGCAGAGACAGGTCACCAGCCCCCTCCCTCCGCAGAGACAGGCCACCAGCCCCCTCCCTCCGCAGAGACAGGCCACCAGCCCCCTCCCTCCGTAGAGACAGGCCACCAGCCCCCTCCCTCCGCAGAGACAGGTCACCAGCCCCCTCCCTCCGCAGAGACGCCACCAGCCCCCTCCCTCCGTAGAGACAGGTCACCAGCCCCCTCCCTCCGTAGAGACAGGTCACCAGCCCCTCCCTCCGCAGAGACAGGCCACCAGCCCCCTCCCTCCGCAGAGACAGGCCACCAGCCCCCTCCCTCCGTAGAGACAGGCCACCAGCCCCCTCCCTCCACAGAGACAGGCCACCAGCCCCCTCCCTCCGTAGAGACAGGCCACCAGCCCCCTCCCTGAGAGAGACAGGCCACCAGCCCCCTCCCTCCGTAGAGACAGGCCACCAGCCCCCTCCCTCCGCAGAGACAGGTCACCAGCCCCTCCCCTCCGCAGAGACAGGTAACCAGCCCCCCTCCGCAGAGACAGGCCACCACCCCTGGGAGAGAGAGAAAGGGAGGGAGGGGAGTCAGAGAGAGAGCAGAGAGAGAGAGAGATCATTGGCACAGAGAAAGGGCAGAGAGATCCAAGTCAGATATCAGACAACTCACACAGAGCCCAGTGGCACTCCAGGGACAGCGCGTGGTGTGGATGGAGACAGTCAAGCTTCAGACAGACAGGACTCACCCTGTACCGATCATTGTCACATTCTGGAGACAGTGTGACACTGCAGAAAATCCTCTCTGTCCCCACCTCTGTCCCTTTGTTTGTGTGACGAACAATAACACAGTAGCCTTCTCCCTGGCCATGTGGTCAGACTATGTCCCCAATACACTGGTCGTATTCCGCAGGGATTGTGGGTAAATTGTGACTGACTGATCTCCAACTAGTAATGAGTAGTTATTTCTGACGCCAGCTGATTGGTTGGATCAGCCAGTGGGCTGCAACGTGGAACAAGTCCACTGAGTTTCTGTAGATCGTGTCACAGTACCTTTCTCACAACGGACTCCTGACCAGCCAGTGAAGCAGTGGCAGAGGAAGCCGCCCTTTTGGTCCTCACAGCGCACCGTACCTCGAGGATTACAGGGAGACGGAGAGCACTGGTCTGGAATATCTGAGAGAGGGGGAAGGGAAACGGAGAGAGGGGGGAAAAGAGAGAGAAGGGAAGGGAGAGGGAGAGAGACAGGGAGGGGAGAGAGAGAGACAGGGAGGGGAGAGAGAGACAGGGAGGGGAGAGAGAGACAGGGAGGGGAGAGAAAGAGACAGGGAGGGGAGAGAGAGACAGGGAGGGGAGAGAGAGACAGGGAGGGGAGAGAGAGACAGGGAGGGGAGAGAAAGAAAGAGAGCATTAGAGGTCATCCTGTCAGGGAAATAACATCCTACAGTACAGAGAGTCATAGATGTGAAGGTCCATAGCTCTGTTACTATATACTGTGAAGTGTTTTAGCCAGGCTGGTCCAGGCTGGTCCATAGCTCTGTTACTATATAATGTGAAGTGTTTTAGCCAGGCTGGTCCATAGCTCTGTTACTGAAGTGTTTTAGCCAGGCTGGTCCATAGCTCTGTTACTATATAATGTGAAGTGTTTTAGCCAGGCTGGTCCATAGCTCTGTTACTATATAATGTGAAGTGTGTTAGTCAGGCTGGTCCAGGCTGGTCCATAGCTCTGTTACTATATAATGTGAAGTGTTTTAGCCAGGCTGGTCCATAGCTCTGTTACTATATAATGTGAAGTGTTTTAGCCAGGCTGGTCCATAGCTCTGTTACTATATAATGTGAAGTGTTTTAGCCAGGCTGGTCCATAGCTCTGTTACTATATAATGTGAAGTGTTTTAGCCAGGCTGGTCCATAGCTCTGTTACTATATAATGTGAAGTGTTTTAGCCAGGCTGGTCCATAGCTCTGTTACTATATAATGTGAAGTGTTTTAGTCAGGCTGGTCCATAGCTCTGTTACTATATAATGTGAAGTGTTTTAGCCAGGCTGGTCCATAGCTCTGTTACTATATAATGTGAAGTGTTTTAGCCAGGCTGGTCCATAGCTCTGTTACTATATAATGTGAAGTGTTTTAGCCAGGCTGGTCCATAGCTCTGTTACTATATAATGTGAAGTGTTTTAGCCAGGCTGGTCCATAGCTCTGTTACTATATAATGTGAAGTGTTTTAGTCAGGCTGGTCCATAGCTCTGTTACTATATAATGTGAAGTGTTTTAGCCAGGCTGGTCCATAGCTCTGTTACTATATAATGTGAAGTGTTTTAGCCAGGCTGGTCCATAGCTCTGTTACTATATAATGTGAAGTGTTTTAGTCAGGCTGGTCCATAGCTCTGTTACTATATAATGTGAAGTGTTTTAGCCAGGCTGGTCCATAGCTCTGTTACTATATAATGTGAAGTGTTTTAGCCAGGCTGGTCCATAGCTCTGTTACTATATAATGTGAAGTGTTTTAGCCAGGCTGGTCCATAGCTCTGTTACTATATAATGTGAAGTGTTTTAGCCAGGCTGGTCCATAGCTCTGTTACTATATAATGTGAAGTGTTTTAGCCAGGCTGGTCCATAGCTCTGTTACTATATAATGTGAAGTGTTTTAGTCAGGCTGGTCCATAGCTCTGTTACTATATAATGTGAAGTGTTTTAGCCAGGCTGGTCCATAGCTCTGTTACTATATAATGTGAAGTGTTTTAGCCAGGCTGGTCCATAGCTCTGTTACTATATAATGTGAAGTGTTTTAGCCAGGCTGGTCCATAGCTCTGTTACTATATAATGTGAAGTGTTTTAGTCAGGCTGGTCCATAGCTCTGTTACTATATACTGTGAAGTGTTTTAGTCAGGCTGGTCCATAGCTCTGTTACTATATAATGTGAAGTGTTTTAGCCAGGCTGGTCCATAGCTCTGTTACTATATAATGTGAAGTGTTTTAGCCAGGCTGGTCCATAGCTCTGTTACTATATAATGTGAAGTGTTTTAGCCAGGCTGGTCCATAGCTCTGTTACTATATAATGTGAAGTGTTTAGTCAGGCTGGTCCATAGCTCTGTTACTATATAATGTGAAGTGTTTTAGCCAGGCTGGTCCATAGCTCTGTTACTATATAATGTGAAGTGTTTTAGCCAGGCTGGTCCAGGCTGGTCCATAGCTCTGTTACTATATAATGTGAAGTGTTTTAGCCAGGCTGGTCCAGGCTGGTCCATAGCTCTGTTACTATATAATGTGAAGTGTTTTAGCCAGGCTGGTCCATAGCTCTGTTACTATATAATGTGAAGTGTTTTAGCCAGGCTGGTCCAGGCTGGTCCATAGCTCTGTTACTATATAATGTGAAGTGTTTTAGCCAGGCTGGTCCATAGCTCTGTTACTATATAATGTGAAGTGTTTTAGCCAGGCTGGTCCATAGCTCTGTTACTATATAATGTGAAGTGTTTTAGCCAGGCTGGTCCAGGCTGGTCCATAGCTCTGTTACTATATAATGTGAGGTGTTTTAGCCAGGCTGGTCCATAGCTCTGATACTATATAATGTGAAGTGTTTTAGCCAGGCTGGTCCAGGCTGGTCCATAGCTCTGTTACTATATAATGTGAAGTGTTTTAGTCAGGCTGGTCCATAGCTCTGTTACTATATAATGTGAAGTGTTTTAGCCAGGCAGGTCCATAGCTCTGTTACTATATAATGTGAAGTGTTTTAGCCAGGCTGGTCCAGGCTGGTCCATAGCTCTGTTACTATATACTGTGAAGTGTTTTAGCCAGGCTGGTCCATAGCTCTGTTACTATATAATGTGAAGTGTTTTAGCCAGGCTGGTCCAGGCTGGTCCATAGCTCTGTTACTATATAATGTGAAGTGTTTTAGCCAGGCTGGTTGTTACGGATACAGTTATCCTGTGTGTGTGTGTGTATCCTGTGTGTGTGTTTCTTTTCTCTCCTTCTCCCCTCACAGGTGAAAATCATCACTCCCCAATCAGTCAACAACCAATCATCAATCAGAAGACACACCTCCTCCAATTTCCTGACCTATCACAGTTCCTTCCCCATGGTTTAAAAACCCCATTTGTTTGTTCTAGAGCCCAGCTCAGCTCAATCTCTCTGTAAATGCCATGTCTGTAGGTCTCTGTGTTTCACTCTCGCTTTGTGTCGTAACCTCTCTTTTGTTTAAGCACCTCATAGCACTTTGTCATCACCTGTGAGTATTGTTTTTGGTTATGGTGTTTGTGTTTGATTGCTGGTGGAAAAGGGGAAACCAAGACAAGTCGCCCATGGGCATACACTACCCGTAGGTGAACTTTGTTAAATACACTAGTTAGAACTGGGCGGACCACCCACTGTATTTTTGGTTAGTTAGTTAGCTGTTGTTAAAGTAGGCTAGTCTAGCTTAGGGGTGTTTTTGAATACTTATTGTTTCTTTCCTTGGGTCCAGCTCAGCCCCTTTTCCTGCTCCCCCCATTACCGTGTGTTTATAAATAAACCTAGAGTTTGACGGTAGATTTCAGTTGTCGTGCTTATTTCGTTCACACTTTTCCTTTGTCACAATAATAATTTGCATGAGTTATGTTACGAGTCTCATTACCATCCCCCTAGACTGTCGGGCCAAAAGGGATTCGTAACACTGGTCCATAGCTCTGTTACTATATAATGTGAAGTGTTTTAGCCAGGCAGGTCCAGGCTGGTCCATAGCTCTGTTACTATATAATGTGAAGTGTTTTAGTCAGGCTGGTCCAGGCGGGTCCATAGCTCTATGTTACTATATAATGTGAAGTGTTTTAGCCAGGCAGGTCCAGGCAGGTACAGTGAGGGAAAAAAGTATTTGATCCCCTGCCGATTTTGTACATTTGCCCACTGACAAAGAAATGATCAGTCTATAATTTTAATGGTAGGTTTATTTTAACAGTGAGAGACAGAATATCAACAAAAAAATCCAGAAAAACACATAAAAAATGTTATAAATTGATTTGCATTTTAATGAGGGAAATACGTGTTTGACCCCTCTGCAAAACATGACTTAGTACTTGGTGTCAAAACCCTTGTTAGCAATCACAGAGGTCAGACGTTTCTTGTAGTTGGCCACCAGGTTTGCACACATCTCAGGAGGACTTTGTCCCACTCTCTTTGCAGATCTTCTCCAAGTCATTAAGGTTTCGAGGCTGACGTTTGGCAACTCGAACCTTCATCTCCCTCCACAGATGTTCTATGGGATTAAGGTCTGGAGACTGGCTAGGACACTCCAGGACCTTAATGTGCTTCTTCTTGAGCCACTCCTTTGTTGCCTTGGCCGTGTGTTTTGGGTCATTGTCATGCTGGAATACCCATCCACGACCCATTTTCAATGCCCTGGCTGAGGAAGGAGGTTCTCACCCAAGATTTGACGGTACAAGGCCCCGTCCATCGTCCCTTTGATGCGGTGAAGTAGTCCTGTCCCCTTAGCAGAAACCCCCCCCCCAAAGCATAAATGTTTCCATCTCCATGTTTGACGGTGAGGATGGTGTTCTTGGGGTCATATGCAGCATTCCTCCTCCTCCAAACACAGCGAGTTGAGTTGATGCCAAAGAGCTCCATTTTGGTCTCATCTGACCACAACACTTTCACCCAGTTGTCCTCTGAATCATTCAGATGTTCATTGGCAAACTTTAAACGGGCGTGTATATGTGCTTTCTTCAGCAGGGGGACCTTGCGGGCGCTGCAGGATTTCAGTCCTTCCATGTAGTGTGTTGCCAATTGTTTTCTTGGTGACTATGGTCCCAGCTGCCTTGAGATCATTGACAAGATCCTCCCGTGTAGTTCTGGGCTGATTCCTCACCGTTCTCATGATCATTGCAACTCCACAAGGTGAGATCTTGCATGGAGCCCCAGGCCGAGGGAGATTGACAGTTCTTTTGTTTCTTCCATTTGCAAATAATCACACCAACTGTTGTCACCTTCTCACCAAGCTGCTTGGCGATGGTCTTGTAGCCCATTCTAGCCTTGTGTAGGTCTACAATCTTGTCCCTGACATCCTTGGAGAGCTCTTTGGTCTTGGCCATGGTGGAGAGTTTGGGATCTGATTGATTGATTGCTTCTGTGGACAGGTGTCTTTTATACAGGTAACAAACTGAGATTAAGATCACTCCCTTTAAGAGTGTGCTCCTAATCTCAGCTTGTTACCTGCATAAAAGACACCTGAGAGCCAGAAGTCTTTCTGATTGAGAGGGGGTCAAATACTTATTTCCCCCATTAAAATACAAGTTTATAACATTTTTGACATGCGTTTTCCTGGATTTTTTTGTTGTTATTCTGTCTCTCACTGTTCAAATAAACCTACCATTAAAATTACAGACTGATCATTTTTTTGTCAGTGGGCATATGTACAAAATCAGCAGGGGGATCAAACACTTTTTCCCTCACTGTACACGCCTGGACAAGCCTGGCTAACTGCACTTGGGAAAGAGGGAGAAGGGGGGGAAAGGAGAGAGAAGGGGAAAAAGGAGAGAGAGGGGGGGAAAAAGGAGAGAGAAGGGGGGAAAAAGGAGAGAGAAGGGGGGAAAAAAAAGAGAGAAGGGGAAAAGAGAGAGAAGGGGGAAAAAGAGAGAGAAGGGGGAAAAAGAGAGAGAAGGGGGAAAAAAGAGAGAGAAGGGGGAAAAAGAGAGGAAGGGGGGAAAAAGAGAGAGAAGGGGGGGAAAAAGAGAGAGAAGGGGGGAAAAGGGGAAAAGAGAGAAGGGGGAAAAAAAGAAGGGGAGAGAGAAGGGGGAAAAGGAGAGAGAAGGGGGAAAGAGAGAGGGGGAAAAAGAGAGAGGGGGGAAAAAGAGAGAGAAGGGGGGGGGGAAAAAGAGAGAGAAGGGGGAAAAAGAGAAGGGGGAAAAGAGAGAGAGAAGGGGGGAAAAAGAGAGAGAGAAGGGGGAAAAGAGAGAGAAGGGAAGGGGGAAAAAAGAGAGAGAAGGGGGAAAAAAGAGAGAGAAGGGGGAAAAGGAGAGAGAAGGGGGAAAAGAGAGAGAGGGGGAAAAGAGAGAGAAGGGGGGGAAAAAGAAAGAGAGGGGGGGGAGAGAAGAGGGAAAAGGGGGGAAAAGAGAGAGAAGGGGGGGGGAAAAGAGAGAGAAGGGGGAGAAAGAGAGAAGGGGAAAAAAGAGAGAAGGGGGGGAAAAGAGAGAGAAGGGGGGGAAAAAAAGAGAAGGGGGAAAAAGAGAGAGAAGGGGGGGAAAAGAGAGAGAAGGGGGAAAAGAGAGAAGGGGAAAAGAAGAGAAGGGGAAAAAAGAGAGAAGGGGGAAAAGAGAGAGAAGGGGGGGAAAAGAGAGAGAAGGGGGAAAGAGAGAGAAGGGGAAAAGAGAGAGGGAAAGGGGGAAAGAGAGAGAAGGGGAAAGAGAGAGAAGGGGGAAAGAGAGAGAAGGGAAAGAGAGGGGAAAAGAGAGAAGGGGGAAAGAGAAGGGGGAAAAGAGAGAAGGGGGAAAGAGAGAGAAGGGAAAGAGAGAGAGAAGGGGGAAAAGAGAGAAGGGGGAGAGAAGGGGAGAGAGAGAAGGGGGAAAGAGAAAGGGGAGAGAGAGAAAGGGGGGGAAAAGAGAGAGAGAAGGGGGAAAGAGAGAAGGGAAAAGAGAGAAGGGGGAAGGGAGAGAGAAGGGGGAAAGAGAGAGAAGGGGGAAAAAGAGAGAGAAGGGGGAAAAAGAGAGAAGGGGGAAAGAGAGAGAAGGGGGGAAAAGAGAGAGGGGGGAAAAGGAGAGAAGGGGGAAAGAGAGAAGAAGGGGGAAAGAGAGAGAAGGGAAAGGAGGGGAAAAGAGAGAGAGAAGGGGGAAAAGAGAGAGAGAAGGGGGGAAAAAGAGAGAGAAGGGGGGAAAAGAGAGAGAAGGGGGAAAAGAGAGAGAAGGGGGGGAAAGAGAGAGAAGGGGGAAAGAGAGAGAAGGGGGAAAAGAGAGAGAAGGGGGAAAGAGAGAGAGAAGGGGGAAAAAGAGAGAGAAGGGGGAAAGAGAGAGAAGGGGGGAAAAGAGAGAAGGGGGGAAAAGAGAGAGAGGGAAAGAGAGAGGGGAAAAGAGAGAAAAGAAGGGGAAAAGAGAGAGAAGGGGGAAAAGAGAGAGAAGGGGGAAGAGAGAGAAGGGAAAAAAGAGAGAGAAGGGGGAAAGAGAGAGAAGGGGGAAAAGAGAGAGAAGGGGGAAGAGAGAGAAGGGGGAGAAGAGAGAGAGAGGGGGAAAGAGAGAAGGGAGAGAAGGGGGGAAAAAGAGAGAGGGGAAAAGAGAGAAGGGGGAAAAGAGAGGGGAAAAAGAGAGAGAAGAGAGAAGGGGGAAAGAGAGAAGGGGGAAAGAGAGAGAAGGGGAAAAAGAGAGAGAAGGGGGAAAGAGAGAGAAGGGAAAGAGAGGGGGAAAAGAGAGAGAAGGGGGAAGGGGGAAAAGGGAGAGAGAAGGGGGGAAAGAGAGAGAAGGGGGAAAAGGAGAGAGGGACTTTTGGAGAGAGAAGGGGAAAAAGGAGAGAGAAGGGGGGAAAAAGAGAAGGTTTGGAAAGGAGAGAGATGGGGGAAAGGAGAGAGAAGGGGGGAAGAGAGAGAAGGGGGAAAGAGAGAAGGGGGAAGAGAGAAGAAGGGGGCAGCATCATGTTGGGGACAAAGAGTGAAGGGGGAGAAAGAGAGAGAAGGGGGGATGAAACAACAATCACAAGATAGATGGCATCATGATGAGAAAATTATGAGAGAGATATAAAGAGAGAGAGGGGAAAAGACACAGTCAAAAGAGAAAGAAGGGGGAAAAGCAGCAGATGGTGGGGAGTCTTGGGGAAAAAGGGAAAGGGGGAAAAGAGAGAGAAGGGGGAAAAGAGAGAGAAGGGGAAAAGAGAGAGAAGGGGGAAGAGAGAGAGAAGGGGGAAAAGAGAGAGAAGGGGGGGAAGGAGAGAGAAGGGGGGAAAAGAGAGAGAAGGGGGAAAGAGAAAGAAGGGGGAAAAGAGAGAAGGGGGAAAAGAGAGAGAAGGGGCAAAATGGCTTAAGGACAACAAAGTCAAGGTATTGGAGTGGGGAAACAAAGCCCTGAACTCAAACTTAGACAAAAACATCTTTGGGAGAAATGTCCTCTGGTCTGATGAAACAACAATACAACTGTTTGGCCATAATGATCATCGTTATGTTTGGAGGAAATGGGGGAGGCTTTCAAGCCGAAGACCACCATCCCAACCGTGAAGCCGTCGGTGGCAGCATCATGTTGTGGGGGTGATTTGCTGAAGTAGGGACTGGTGCACATCACAAAATAGATGGCATCATGATGATGGAAAATTATGTCGATATATTGAAGCAACATCTCAAGACATCAGTCAGGAAGTTAAAGCTTGGTCGCAAATGGGTCTTCCAAATGGACAATGACCCCAAGCATACTTCCAAAGTTGTGGCAAAATGGCTTAAGGACAACAAAATCGAGGTATTGGAGTGGCCATCACAAAGCCCTGACCTCAACCTATAGAACTTTGTGGGCAGAACTGGAAAAGTATGTGCGAGCAAGGAGGGCTACAAACCTGACTCAGTTACACCAGCTCTGTCAGGAGGAATGGGCCAAAATTCCACCCCCCGTCTCTCGCCCCCTCCGTCTCCCCCTCCCATCTCTCTCCCCTCCGTCTCCCATCTCTCCCCCCCTCCCGTCTCCCCGGTCTCCCGTCTCTCCCCCTCCCCTCTCGCTCCCCCCTCCAGTCTCTTTCTCCCCCGTCTCTCGCTCTCTCCACCCCCACCCCCCCGTCTCTCGCTCTCTCCCCCAGTCTCTCGCTCTCTCCACCCCCCCACCTCCCGTCTCTCACTCTCTCCCCCAGTCTCTTGCTCCCCCCGTCTCTATCTATCCATCCTGGGGTGTTATATATAAACTAGTAGTTCCTGCAGTTCTTTCTCCTTCCGTTACTGCTGACTGTGTGCTGACGGGGGGGGTGGGGGGGAATCTCTGTCCTGGACGCATGGCTGAGTCATATCAACTCCCTGGCTGACTCTGACTAGAGTTCCAACAACCAATCAGCAGACAGGATGGGCAGACCCACTCATTCCTGGACTCAGCAGCCCTGATGCAGCAGAATACTCCAGCCTTTCTCTCTCTCTCTCTCTCCTCCTCTTTCACCCTCACTGGCGTCACAGCTTGCTCACGTCACTGATCCCAGATCTGCAGTCACGGAGTGCGTGATGCTGAAAGGAGGTGTGTCACGCACCCTTGGTTACTACTGCAGAGTTCCACACGCATCTCTCCCTCCGTCTCAAAGTCACAGCAGCTGTATCGCCGCGTCATGCTGGCTGACGCCCAGGAGACACTGACCCATAGACATGAAGAGACATCCCTCTCATCTTCACCTTAAATCAGATTACTTTCTCTCAGTGTTCTGCAGTAGTGAGGTGGTGCAGTGCAGCCTGCCCTGCCCAACAGAAGGATCTGTGTGCTCACTGCTCCTCATACACAACATTTATAAACCACACAGAGAGGGAATGAGAGAGGAGAGAGAGGGGGGATGAGAGAGAATGAGGAGAGAGCATGAGAGAGGGGGAATGAGAGAGGAGAGAGAGTGAATGAGAGAGAATGAGAGGGTGAGAGAAAGAGAGGGAATGAGAGAGTGAGAGAAAGAATGAGAGAGTGAGAGAAAGAATGAGAGAGTGAGAGAAAGAGAGGGAGTGAGAGAAAGAGAGGGAGTGAGAGAAAGAGAGGAGTGAGAGAAAGAGGGAGTGAGAGAAAGAGAGGGAGTGAGAGAAGAGAGGGAATGAGAGAGAGAGAGAAGAGAGAGAGAAAGAGAGGGAATGAGAGAAAGAGAGGGAATGAGAGAAAGAGAGGGAATGAGAGAAAGAGAGGGAATGAGAGAAAGAGAGGGAATGAGGGAATGAGAGAGAGGGAATGAGAGAGAGAAAGAGAGGGAATGAGAGAGAGAGAGCGAAGAGAGGGAATGAGAGAGAGAGAGAAAGAGAGGGAATGAGAGAGAGAGAGAAAGAGAGGGAATGAGAGAGAGAGAAAGAGAGGGAATGAGAGAGAGAGAAAGAGAGGGAATGAGGGAATGAGAGAGAGAGAGGAAAAGAGGGAAGAGAGAGAGAAAGAGAGGGAATGGGAGAGTGAGAGAAAGAGAGGGAATGAGAGAGTGAGAGAAAGAGAGGGAATGAGAGAAAGAGAGGGAATGAGAGAAAGAGAGGGAATGAGAGAAAGAGAGGGAATGAGAGAAAGAGAGGGAATGAGAGAAGAGGGAATGAGAGAAAGAGAGGGAATGAGAGAAAGAGAGGGAATGAGAGAAAGAGAGAGAGTGAGAGAAAGAGAGGGAATGAGAGAGGAGAGAGAGGGGGATGAGAGAGGGAATGGGAATAGAGAGAATGAGGAGAGGAGAGAGAGGGGGATGAGAGGGAATAGAGAGAATGAGGAGAGGAGAGAGCATGAGAGAGGGGGAATGAGAGAGAGAGAGTGAATGAGAGGGAATGAGAGTGAGAGAAAGAATGAGAGAGTGAGAGAAAAGGGAGTGAGAGAAAGAGAGGGAGTGAGAGAAAGAGAGGGAATGAGAGAGAGAGAGAAAGAGAGGGAATGAGAGAGAGAGAGAAAGAGAGAGAAAGAGAGGGAATGAGAGAGTGAGAGAAAGAGAGGGAATGAGAGAGTGAGAGAAAGAGAGGGAATGAGAGAAAGAGAGAGAGTGAGAGAAAGAGAGAGAGTGAGAGAAAGAGGGAATGAGAGAAAGAGAGAGAGTGAGAGAAAGAGAGGGAATGAGAGAAAGAGAGGGAATGAGAGAAAGAGAGGGAATGAGAGAGTGAGAGAAAGAGGGAATGGGAGAGTGAGAGAAAGAGGGAATGGGGGAGTGAGAGAAAGAGAGGGAATGGGAGAGTGAGAGAAAGAGGGAATGGGAGAGTGAGAGAAAGAGAGGGAATGGGAGAGTGAGAGAAAGAGAGGGAATCAGAGAGTGAGAGAGAGAGGGAATCAGAGAGTGAGAGAAAGAGGGAATGGGAGAGTGAGAGAAAGAGGGAATGGGAGAGTGAGAGAAAGAGGGAATGGGAGAGTGAGAGAAAGAGGGAATGGGAGAGTGAGAGAAAGAGGGAATGGGAGAGTGAGAGAAAAGAGGGAATGGGAGAGTGAGAGAAAGAGGGAATGAGAGAGTGAGAGAAAGAGAGGGAATGAGAGAGTGAGAGAAAGAGAGGGAATGGGAGAGAGAGAAAGAGAGGGAATGGGAGAGTGAGAGAAAGAGAGGGAATGGGAGAGTGAGAGAAAGAGAGGGAATGAGAGAAAGAGAGGGAATGAGAGGGTGAGAGAAAGAGAGGGAATGGGAGAGGAGAGAGGTTGAATGAGAGTATGGTAGAAAGAGGTGTGAATTAATAGTAGAGTAGCGAGGAGCTACATGCTCATATCTACTGTACGTGAGTCAGTTTGTCTGTCTGCAACCCTAGTCAGGAGGACAGACAGACGAGGAACTCACTGTGAACACAGGTGATCAGGTCTTGTTTCTTCTTGTCCGTGTCCCCAAACTTCTCCATGCACGCTAATCAGAGAGACAGGGCAGAGAGACAGAGAGCGAGACAGGGCAGAGAGACAGAGAGCGAGACAGGGCAGAGAGAGAGCGAGACAGGGCAGAGGGAGAGCGAGACAGGGCAGAGAGAGAGCGAGACAGGGCAGAGAGAGAGAGAGCGAGACAGGGCAGAGAGAGAGAGCGAGACAGGGCAGAGAGAGAGAGAGCGAGACAGGGCAGAGAGAGAGAGAGCGAGACAGGGCAGAGAAAAGATAGTTAAACACCATACTATCCTATCCTATGCTAATATCCTAATCAAGTAATAACAATCTCATCCAACGCTGAAGAGGTTGGGAACAGGAACCAAACTTACCTAAGTACTTTGGAAAGAAGTAGTCCTGAAGGAGAGAGGACAGAAGGAGAGAGGACAGAAGGAGAGAGGACAGAAGGAGAGAGGACAGAAGGAGAGAGGACAGAAGGAGAGAGGCTGTTAGTGATGTTTGATAACAGTCTATGAGGTCAAACATGACAGATTGAGACTAAATGTGTCTGATGATAGATATGCATCATGTCATCTCATGTTAACGGGTGTAGCACCACACCGACTAGTCGCCCCTCCAGGGCTTCCTGGGAACTTCTACAACTCTCTCTCCTGCAGAAAAGCCCGAGTGCCAGTCTGTTTGTGCTATTATGATAAACTCCTCGTTAGCATGTGTTGGGTTTCACTATGACAGCAATGGCGTTAGCGAGAGCACAAACAGTTCTGGGACTGAGCTTCCTGCCTTCCTACCTGCCCGCCTTCCTACCTACCTGCCCGCCCGCCTTCCTACCTGCCCTCCTTCCTTCCTTCCTGCCTGCCTGCCTGCCTTCCTGCCTGCAGTACAGTAGAGTACATGGAGGTAACTGGGGAAACTTAAAATTAGAACAAGACTTGATGGGACAATGACATGGTTCTCCAGAGAGTTCTGCTGCACTGAAAGAGAATGATGAAGAACAGTACATGAAATGGAAGGTCATTTAGATAAGAGACTCCTGACTGTGTGTAGTTCTACTGAGACACTTCTCAAACGTCATTATCCTTCTCCATCTCATCTCCTTTTAGAGAGAGTGTGACAGAGGGAGGGGGAACAGGCAGAAACTTTCCAACTGCTGCAGAGAGAGAGACGAAGGATGCAATTGAAGACTTCGTTGCTAGGGAGACTAGGTTAGGGGTATGGTAACCAGGAACACTCCCTCTGCAGAGCCAGGGAACTGCAGCGTTGTGAGAGAACTGCAGAGTCAGAGATAGGCACGTTTAGAATGAATAATGGATCTGTGAATGAGGCTGCAGTCCTGTCACGATACAACCCCCCGATCTCCCCCCCACTAGTACCACACATCCTCCTCTCTGAGCCCATTAAACCCCCCGATCTCCCCCCCACTAGTACCACACATCCTCCTCTCTGAGCCCATTAAACCCCCCGATCTCCCCACCACTAGTACCACACATCCTCCTCTCTGAGCCCATTAAACCCCCGATCTCCCCACCACTAGTACCACACATCCTCCTCTCTGAGCCCATTAAACCCCCGATCTCCCCACCACTAGTACCACACATCCTCCTCTCTGAGCCCATTAAACCCCCGATCTCACCACCACTAGTACCATACATCCTCCTCTCTGAGCCCATTAAACCCCCGATCTCCCCACCACTAGTACCACACATCCTCCTCTCTGAGCCCATTAAACCCCCGATCTCACCACCACTAGTACCATACATCCTCCTCTCTGAGCCCATTAAACCCCCGATCTCCCCACCACTAGTACCACACATCCTCCTCTCTGAGCCCATTAAACCCCCGATCTCCCCCCACTAGTACCACACATCCTCCTCTCTGAGCCCATTAAACCCCCGATCTCACCACCACTAGTAGCACACATCCTCCTCTCTGATCCCATTAAACCCCCCGATCTCCCCACCACTAGTACCACACATCCTCCTCTCTGATCCCATTAAACCCCCGATCTCCCCACCACTAGTACCACACATCCTCCTCTCTGAGCCCATTAAACCCCCGATCTCCCCACCACTAGTACCACACATCCTCCTCTCTGAGCCCATTAAACCCCCGATCTCACCACCACTAGTACCCACATCCTCCTCTCTGATGCCATTAAACCCCCAATCTCCCCACCACTAGTACCACATCCTCCTCTCTGATCCCATTAAACCCCCGATCTCCCCACCACTAGTACCACACATCCTCCTCTCTGATGCCATTAAACCCCCGATCTCCCCACCACTAGTACCACACATCCTCCTCTCTGATCCCATTAAACCCCCCGATCTCCCCACCACTAGTACCACACATCCTCCTCTCTGAGCCCATTAAACCCCCCGATCTCACCACCACTAGTACCACACATCCTCCTCTCTGAGCCCATTAAACCCCCCGATCTCCCCACCACTAGTAGCACACATCCTCCTCTCTGATCCCATTAAACCCCCCGATCTCCCCACCACTAGTAGCACACATCCTCCTCTCTGATCCCATTAAACCCCCCGATCTCCCCACCACTAGTACCACACATCCTCCTCTCTGATCCCATTAAACCCCCCGATCTCCCCACCACTAGTAGCACACATCCTCCTCTCTGATCCCATTAAACCCCCGATCTCCCCACCACTAGTACCACACATCCTCCTCTCTGATCCCATTAAACCCCCGATCTCCCCACCACTAGTATCACACATCCTCCTCTCTGAGCCCATTAAACCCCCGATCTCACCACCACTAGTACCACACATCCTCCTCTCTGAGCCCATTAAACCCCTCGATCTCCCCACCACTAGTACCACACATCCTCCTCTCTGATGCCATTAAACCCCCGATCTCCCCACCACTAGTACCACATCCTCCTCTCTGAGCCCATTAAACCCCCGATCTCCCCACCACTAGTACCACACATCCTCCTCTCTGATGCCATTAAACCCCCCGATCTCCCCACCACTAGTACCACACATCCTCCTCTCTGAGCCCATTAAACCCCCGATCTCCCCACCACTAGTACCACACATCCTCCTCTCTGAGCCCATTAAACCCCCGATCTCCCCACCACTAGTACCACACATTCTCCTCTCTGAGCCCATTAAACCCCCGATCTCCCCACCACTAGTACCACACATCCTCCTCTCTGAGCCCATTAAACCCCCCGATCTCCCCACCACTAGTACCACACATCCTCCTCTCTGAGCCCATTAAACCCCCGATCTCCCCACCACTAGTACCACACATCCTCCTCTATGAGCCCATTAAACCCCGATCTCACCACCACTAGTACCACACATCCTCCTCTCTGATCCCATTAAACCCCCCCGATCTCACCACCACTAGTACCACACATCCTCCTCTCTGATGCCATTAAACCCCCGATCTCACCACCACTAGTACCCACATCCTCCTCTCTGAGCCCATTAAACCCCCGATCTCACCACCACTAGTACCACACATCCTCCTCTCTGATCCCATTAAACCCCCGATCTCGCCACCACTGGTATCATACATCCTCCTCTCTGATGCCATTAAACCCCCGATCTCACCACCACTAGTATCATACATCCTCCTCTCTGATGCCATTAAACCCCCGATCTCACCACCACTAGTACCACACATCCTCCTCTCTGATGCCATTAAACCCCGATCTCCCCACCACTAGTACCACACATCCTCCTCTCTGATGCCATTAAACCCCCCGCTCTCACCACCTGATGCACCACTCTCACTTTCACCCCAGCTCTTACCTCACAAAAACAGGTTTGTTTTTCTTATAACAACCACAATATATATGGACAACATTTACAGCTCAGCATTAAGCCTGTTTAATATGCTAATCTACATATGGTCTACTTCCCAAATGACACTGACCAAGGAAGAATGATACTGCATGTCTCTATGGGCCCTGGTCAAAAGTAGTGCACTGTATAGGGAATAGGGAGGCGTTTGGGATGTAGAATTATTAATAGCATGGATGCTGGAGGCTGCTCAACACATTCATGAAGCTCGCTGGCAGAACCTAGAGCCTAACGTATATATCCCTGAGGGGATAGGAGCCCTGTGTGACAGGCACACGTCAGATTAAAACCTGTGTGTGAGCGCATTGTTGCTCTGTCTGTTAAAACACATTCCCCCGAGTCACCTTCCATCCGCTTACTGTAAGCAGCCTCCCCGAGGACCAATCAAAAACACGGCAGTACAGCGCTCATTAGCATAATCACTGTCATGTATGAGCAGGATAATTTACATAATCACAAACCTTACAGTAGTATGCAAATGTCCATAATCTGGCATGTTCCCCATAGCCCAATGTGCTAGTTGAATACTGTGCAATGAATGGATCGGACTGGTGAGTGTTTGCCACTAATTAGTCATATCCATACATATTTTGGAGCTTGAACACTATACACGGAATCGTGTAGTCCGCTATAGGACCAGTCATTACGGCAAGACAAATCCAATGTGCGCAGCTAGTCCGTGTCTATATGCAATGGAAAGAAGTGCAATGAGTGCCATTTGATTTGACACGATCAAGTGTGTAGTGAATAAGTGTACTCACTGTTTCAGGGTCGTTCTCGAATACTTCTCTCGCCTCCTCTTTGCTACACTTCTCTTCCACACACTCTCGCTCCAGGTGCCCTTGTTTCGTCTCCTCGAAAACGTGATTCGCTCTCCTGTGTCTCCTCAAGAACTGGTTAGCTTCTTCCGGGGACAAGGAAACTGAAAATAACCACAAGCACAGAACAGAATTTCCCATGAGTTACCTCACTACATTTTAGTTGTTAAAATGATCCAGCCCCTAACTTATTGGCAAAACGTCCTGGGCGTGAGGTTTCAAAGCAGCCGCTAAGCAGAAAACAAATTACATTATTCAACAACAATTAACACGCTGGCAAGCTAAACAACAATGTTATCCCCACGCAGTGCCAAAAATAGCTTCGTGGGCTTTGTTGTTTACTTACGGCTGTCGGACCACGGGACAAGGAGCAGGACCAGGAAGGTTCCTGAACCAAGGATCTCTGTCAACTGCATGTCTGCGGTTCTGCGTCAGGCTGGAAAGTTTCTCCTTCCCCCTTCCCTCTCTCTCCCTCCCTCTCTCTTCTCTGTGTGTTCAATGTAGCTTCTAGCTAGCAACCAGGCAGCAGTCGTGTATAAAACACACTGCAAGTTCAAACATTCACTTCACAGCAGGCGAGAATGCCGTTACACTTAACTCAGCGTTTTCCTTCTTCACTCGTATCCTTGCTTCCTAGCTACTTAGTCCGCATACCACAACCAAGGCTTCCCACCGTCACTGTAGTACAGACAGTCCAACCTTCACTGTTATCTGGCGAGCCACCTACTTCGCCCCCATCTCGTTTGGTTGTCCCAGCTACTAATGTAGCAGGCGTAAAATACACCCAGCGACGAGCCCGAACTGTGGACAAAGGACACAACCTACACATCCGAAGGGGAGTTGCTTTTTTTGGGAAAAGTTACGTCGACTGCACGCAGGCGGGAGTTAGCAATGAAGAGTCGCTTTTGCTCTACCATTCAGCAGTGCTATGGGAGCTCTCTCTCTCTATGTGTGACTGCAGTCTTTCTGCCCCTGCCCATCTACCTGCAGTGACTTTGCGTAGCCTTGGCATTGTACAGCAGACTATTCCAACCTAGCCTATAGCATGCCAGGCATCGTAGAGGGAAGGAGGAGTGCTGAGGGTGTTGTAGCACCTCATGATAAATCATCACAACATTTAAGTATTTCACAATAGTGCAATGGGCCTTTATTACTCCCGTATGAACGGACCAAAATAGCCATCAGCAGCGCAGGGAGAAACAAAATAATCTCAGCTAAATTAAACCTAATCTTCCTCTGTTTGTGACATCAGTTGAAAACTAAATCTCGACCCAGATTCTCCTCCCTTTCTTCCCAGCAGTTTATTTTAAGCCTTAACGTTCCTGTCATTTTCTCATCAATCCACAGAATTTCTCTTTCTTTTTTTTGGACTCACTTTCTGTTATGATTTCTCAGAAATCTTCTCTCTCTCTGTGTTAAGGCTCACATTTGCGCAACAAATACCCTCTGCCAAGAACTCTGTTACTCTGTTTTTCTAATCACTTGTTCTTTTGACTCACATTCTGTTACGATTCCTCAGAAATCATGTTTCTCTCTCTCTCTTTCTCGCAATTGCAAATAGTAGGAATGGGAAGGGAACATAAATGAGCATAAGTATAGGTTGCAGCTCTCTGTCTCTCTCTTCCATGTCCTCCACGTGTTAGTCCAGATCTGAGTCAGGTCGTGGAACAATGTCACAGCAGAATCAAATCAAAATCACATTTTATTTGTCACATGAGCTTGAATATGATGAGTGTAGATTTTGCCGTGAAATGCTTGTTGATGAACCCAACCTGACCATGCAGAGTAAAACACATTAAAACAGCAACTCAACAGGAATGAAATACACAACAATGGAGCTATATACAGGGAGTACTAGTACCAGATCAATGTGGAGGCATATACAGGGAGTACTAGTACCAGATCAATGTGGAGGCATATACAGGAGTACTAGTACCAGATCAATGTGGAGGCATATACAGGGAGTACTAGTACCAGATCAATGTGGAGGTATATACAGGGAGTACTAGTACCAGATCAATGTGGAGGTATGTACAGGGAGTACTAGTACCAGATCAATGTGGAGGTATATACAGGGAGTACTAGTACCAGATCAATGTGGAGGCATATACAGGGAGTACTAGTACCAGATCAATGTGGAGGCATATACAGGGAGTACTAGTACCAGATCAATGTGGAGGTATATACAGGGAGTACTAGTACCAGATCAATGTGGAGGCATATACAGGAGTACTAGTACCAGATCAATGTGGAGGCATATACAGGGAGTACTAGTACCAGATCAATGTGGAGCTATATACAGGGAGTA
The DNA here is from genome assembly GCF_036934945.1 of Oncorhynchus masou masou. Lineage (NCBI taxonomy): Eukaryota > Metazoa > Chordata > Actinopteri > Salmoniformes > Salmonidae > Oncorhynchus > Oncorhynchus masou. The sequence continues at coordinate 41,329 of NW_027008347.1, read as the reverse complement.
CTAGTACCAGATCAATGTGGAGGTATATACAGGGAGTACTAGTACCAGATCAATGTGGAGGCATATACAGGGAGTACTAGTACCAGATCAATGTGGAGGCATATACAGGGAGTACTAGTACCAGATCAATGTGGAGCTATATACAGGGAGTACCAGTACCAGATCAATGTGGAGCTATATACAGGGAGTACTAGTACCAGATCAATGTGGAGCTATATACAGGGAGTACCAGATTAATGTGGAGGTATATACAGGGAGTACTAGTACCAGATCAATGTGGAGCTATATACAGGGAGTACCAGATTAATGTGGAGGTATATACAGGGAGTACTAGTACCAGATCAATGTGGAGCTATATACAGGGAGTACCAGATCAATGTGCAGGTATATACAGGGAGTACCAGTACCAGATCAATGTGGAGCTATATACAGGAGTACCAGATTAATGTGGAGGTATATACAGGGAGTACTAGTACCAGATCAATGTGGAGCTATATACAGGGAGTACCAGATTAATGTGGAGGTATATACAGGGAGTACTAGTACCAGATCAATGTGGAGCTATATACAGGGAGTACTAGTACCAGATCAATGTGCAGCTATATACAGGGAGTACCAGTACCAGATCAATGTGGAGCTATGTACAGGAGTACTAGTACCAGATCAATGTGGAGCTATATACAGGGAGTACTAGTACCAGATCAATGTGGAGGCATATACAGGGAGTACTAGTACCAGATCAATGTGGAGGTATATACAGGAGTACTAGTACCAGATCAATGTGCAGGTATATACAGGGAGTACCAGTACCAGATCAATGTGGAGCTATATACAGGAGTACTAGTACCAGATCAATGTGGAGGTATATACAGGGAGTACTAGTACCAGATCAATGTGGAGCTATATACAGGGAGTACTAGTACCAGATCAATGTGGAGGTATATACAGGGAGTACTAGTACCAGATCAATGTGGAGCTATATACAGGGAGTACCAGTACCAGATCAATGTGGAGCTATATACAGGGAGTACCAGTACCAGATCAATGTGGAGCTATATACAGGGAGTACCAGTACCAGATCAATGTGGAGCTATATACAGGAAGTACCAGTACCAGATCAATGTGGAGCTATATACAGGGAGTACCAGTACCAGATCAATGTGGAGCTATATACAGGGAGTACCAGTACCAGATCAATGTGGAACTATATACAGGGAGTACCAGTACCAGATCAATGTGGAGCTATATACAGGGAGTACCAGTACCAGATCAATGTGGAGCTATATACAGGGAGTACCAGTACCAGATCAATGTGGAGCTATATACAGGGAATACCAGTACCAGATCAATGTGGAGCTATATACAGGGAGTACCAGTACCAGATCAATGTGGAACTATATACAGGGAGCACCAGTACCAGATCAATGTGGAGGCATATACAAGGAGTACCAGTACCAGATCAATGTGGAGGTATATACAGGGAGTACCAATACCAGATCAATGTGGAGGTATATACAGGGAGTACCAGTACCAGATTAATGTGGAGGCATATACAGGAGTACTAGTACCAGATCAATGTGGAGGCATATACAGGGAGTACTAGTACCAGATCAATGTGGAGGTATATACAGGGAGTACTAGTACCAGATTAATGTGGAGGCATATACAGGCGTACTAGTACCAGATCAATGTGGAGGCATATACAGGGAGTACTAGTACCAGATCAATGTGGAGGTATATACAGGAGTACTAGTACCAGATCAATGTGGAGGCATATACAGGGAGTACTAGTACCAGATCAATGTGGAGGTATATACAGGGAGTACTAGTACCAGATCAATGTGGAGGTATATACAGGAGTACTAGTACCAGATCAATGTGGAGGCATATACAGGGAGTACTAGTACCAGATTAATGTGGAGCTATATACAGGGAGTACTAGTACCAGATCAATGTGGAGGTATATACAGGGAGTACTAGTACCAGATCAATGTGGAGGCATATACAGGGAGTACTAGTACCAGATCAATGTGGAGCTATATACAGGGAGTACTAGTACCAGATCAATGTGGAGGCATATACAGGGAGTACTAGTACCAGATCAATGTGGAGGTATATACAGGGAGTACTAGTACCAGATCAATGTGGAGGTATATACAGGGAGTACTAGTACCAGATCAATGTGGAGCTATATACAGGGAGTACCAGTACCAGATCAATGTGGAGCTATATACAAGGAGTACCAGTACCAGATCAATGTGGAGCTATGAACAGGGAGTACCAGTACCAGATCAATGTGGAGCTATATACAGGGAGTACTAGTACCAGAATAATGTGGAGGCATATACAGGGAGTACTAGTACCAGATCAATGTGGAGGCATATACAGGGAGTACTAGTACCAGATCAATGTGGAGCTATATACAGGGAGTACCAGTACCAGATCAATGTGGAGCTATATACAGGGAGTACTAGTACCAGATCAATGTGGAGCTATATACAGGGAGTACCAGATTAATGTGGAGGTATATACAGGGAGTACTAGTACCAGATCAATGTGGAGCTATATACAGGGAGTACCAGATTAATGTGGAGGTATATACAGGGAGTACTAGTACCAGATCAATGTGGAGCTATATACAGGGAGTACCAGATCAATGTGCAGGTATATACAGGGAGTACCAGTACCAGATCAATGTGGAGCTATATACAGGAGTACCAGATTAATGTGGAGGTATATACAGGGAGTACTAGTACCAGATCAATGTGGAGCTATATACAGGGAGTACCAGATTAATGTGGAGGTATATACAGGGAGTACTAGTACCAGATCAATGTGGAGCTATATACAGGGAGTACTAGTACCAGATCAATGTGCAGCTATATACAGGGAGTACCAGTACCAGATCAATGTGGAGCTATGTACAGGAGTACTAGTACCAGATCAATGTGGAGCTATATACAGGGAGTACCAGATCAATGTGCAGGTATATACAGGGAGTACCAGTACCAGATCAATGTGGAGCTATATACAGGAGTACTAGTACCAGATCAATGTGGAGGTATATACAGGGAGTACTAGTACCAGATCAATGTGGAGCTATATACAGGGAGTACTAGTACCAGATCAATGTGGAGGTATATACAGGGAGTACCAGTACCAGATCAATGTGGAGCTATATACAGGGAGTACCAGTACCAGATCAATGTGGAGCTATATACAGGGAGTACCAGTACCAGATCAATGTGGAGCTATATACAGGGAGTACCAGTACCAGATCAATGTGGAGCTATATACAGGAAGTACCAGTACCAGATCAATGTGGAGCTATATACAGGGAGTACCAGTACCAGATCAATGTGGAGCTATATACAGGGAGTACCAGTACCAGATCAATGTGGAACTATATACAGGGAGTACCAGTACCAGATCAATGTGGAGCTATATACAGGGAGTACCAGTACCAGATCAATGTGGAGCTATATACAGGGAGTACCAGTACCAGATCAATGTGGAGCTATATACAGGGAATACCAGTACCAGATCAATGTGGAGCTATATACAGGGAGTACCAGTACCAGATCAATGTGGAACTATATACAGGGAGCACCAGTACCAGATCAATGTGGAGGCATATACAAGGAGTACCAGTACCAGATCAATGTGGAGGTATATACAGGAGTACCAATACCAGATCAATGTGGAGGTATATACAGGGAGTACCAGTACCAGATTAATGTGGAGGCATATACAGGAGTACTAGTACCAGATCAATGTGGAGGCATATACAGGGAGTACTAGTACCAGATCAATGTGGAGGTATATACAGGGAGTACTAGTACCAGATTAATGTGGAGGCATATACAGGCGTACTAGTACCAGATCAATGTGGAGGCATATACAGGGAGTACTAGTACCAGATCAATGTGGAGGTATATACAGGAGTACTAGTACCAGATCAATGTGGAGGCATATACAGGGAGTACTAGTACCAGATCAATGTGGAGGTATATACAGGGAGTACTAGTACCAGATCAATGTGGAGGTATATACAGGAGTACTAGTACCAGATCAATGTGGAGGCATATACAGGGAGTACTAGTACCAGATTAATGTGGAGCTATATACAGGGAGTACTAGTACCAGATCAATGTGGAGGTATATACAGGGAGTACTAGTACCAGATCAATGTGGAGGCATATACAGGGAGTACTAGTACCAGATCAATGTGGAGCTATATACAGGGAGTACTAGTACCAGATCAATGTGGAGGCATATACAGGGAGTACTAGTACCAGATCAATGTGGAGGTATATACAGGGAGTACTAGTACCAGATCAATGTGGAGGTATATACAGGGAGTACTAGTACCAGATCAATGTGGAGCTATATACAGGGAGTACCAGTACCAGATCAATGTGGAGCTATATACAAGGAGTACCAGTACCAGATCAATGTGGAGCTATGAACAGGGAGTACCAGTACCAGATCAATGTGGAGCTATATACAGGGAGTACCAGTACCAGATCAATGTGGAGCTATATACAGGGAGTACCAGTACCAGATCAATGTGGAGCTATATACAAGGAGTACCAGTACCAGATCAATGTGGAGGTATATACAGGGAGTACCAGTACCAGATCAATGTGCTGCTATATACAGGGAGTACCAGTACCATATCAATGTGGAGCTATATACAGGGAGTACCAGTACCAGATCAATGTGGAGCTATATACAGGGAGTACCAGTACCAGATCAATGTGGAGCTATATACAGGGTGTACCAGATCACTGTGGAGCTATATACAGGGAGTACCAGTACCAGATCAATGTGGAGCTATATACAGGGAGTACCAGATCAATGTGGAGCTATATACAGGGAGTACCAGATCAATGTGGAGCTATATACAGGGAGTACCAGATCAATGTGGAGCTATATACAGGGAGTACCAGATCAATGTGGAGCTATATACAGGGAGTACCAGATCAATTTAGAGCTATATACAGGGAGTACCAGTACCAGATCAATGTGCTGGGGTACGAGCTATTTGAGGTAGATATGAACATGAAGGCAGGATAGATAATAATAAGAATAAAACAATGAACAGAGTAGCAGAAGCATATGATGAGTGTAAAGTGTATTTGTATGTATGTTTGTGTTGTGTCGGAAAGTGTGTGTGTGTGTGTGTGTGTGTGTGTGTGTGTGTGTGTGTGTGTGTGTGTGGGCAATTAATGAACTATTTATCAGTCTAATGGCTCGAGGGTAGAAACTATCTGGTAGCCTGTTGGACCAAGCACTGATACTCCGGTACCATTTGCTGGACGGAAGCAGAGTGAACTATCTATGGCTTCAAGTTTGGGGTTATTTTGGGGCCTTTCTCTGACACGCCTGATATAGACGTCTGGGATGGCAGGGAGCTCGGCCCTGGTGATGTACTGGGCTGTTGGCACTACCCTCTGTAGTGCTTTGCGGTCGAGAGCAGTACATTTGCCATACCAAGCTGTGATGCAGCCAGTCAAGATGCTCTCGATGGTGCAGCTGTAGAACATTTTGAGGATCCGATGGCCCGTGCCAAATCTCTTCATCTTTTGAGGGGGAAGAGGCACAGTCGTGCCCTTTTCGGGACTGTGTGGGTGTATGTGGACCATGTTAAGTCCTTTGTTATGTGGATGCCGAGGAACCTGTAGCTCTCGACCTGCTCCACTACAGCCCTGTCAATGTGAATGGGGGTGTGCTCCCCTCTTTCTCCTGTAGTCCACGATCAGCTCCTTGAGCTTACTGACGTTGAGGGAGAGGTTGTTGGTCCTGGCACCACACTGCTAAATCCATAACCTCCTCCCTGTAGGCTGTCTCAGTGCCGTCGGTGATCAGCTCTACCACTGTTGTGTCATCAGGGAACTTGATGATGGTGTTGGAGTCGTTCCTGGCCATGAGGTTGTAGGTAAACAGAGAGTACAGGAGGGGGACTAAGCACACACCCCTAAGAGGCCCCCGTGTTGAGGATCAGTGTGGCAGCAGTGTTGTTGCCTACCCTCACCACCTAGGGCCGGCCCGTCTGGAAGTCCAGGATCCAGTTGAAGAGGGAGGTGTTCAGTCCCAGTGTCCCCAGCTTGGTGATGCTCTTGGATGGGAATATGGTGTTGAACGCTGAGGTCTATGAACAACATCCTCACATAGTTATTTCCCCTCTTGTCCAAGTGGGAGAGGGCAGTGTGAAGTGCCATTGAGATTGCGTCATCTGTGGATCTGTAGGGGGGCGGTGTGCAAACTGGAGTGGTTCCAGGATGTCTGGGATGATGGTCGATGTGTGTCATGACCAGCCTTTCAAAGCACTTTATAATTACAGGCATTTAGGCAGGTTACCATGGAGTTCATGGGAACAGGGACAAATGGTGGTCAGCTTGAAACATGTTGGGATTATAGACTGGGACAAGGACAGATTGAAAGTGTCAGTGAAGACACTTTGCCAGCTGGTCAGCTTTGAGAACCCGCCCTGGAGTTCCATCTGGCCTGGCGGCCTTGCGATTTGAAAATCGAGGTCGAAGGGTAATAACTGTCGATCTGATGTCCAGTAGTGCTTGGCGGTCATATGTGATAATGGTATGAACTCCCTGTACAAGAAAAGTAAAGATGAACATGAAAAAAAAGTCACAAACTAGCAAAGTCGGTTTGGAACTCAAAGACGTTGCCCTTCTCCATCTGTGCCATCTGTATCGTTAATGTTACACCTGAGACTCACAAGGTTGTTTCAGATCTGATGTCACTTGTAAACACATTTGAACCACATAGCAGGTTCGCATAGCAAGTTTTAAAGGACGCTCACTGCAAAAGTGTATTGATTCCATTCCAAGCTGTTGGGGGTGGGTCGACCCAGGTTTCCAGAGCATTCTGAAAGTATTCAGACCCCTTGACTATTTCACGTTGTTACGTTACAGCCTCATTCTAGAATGGATTACATTCATTTCCCCTCAATCTACACACAATACCTCATAATGACAAAGCAATAACAGGTTTTTAGAAATGCTTGCAAATGTATTACAAATAAAAAAACAGATATATCTTATTTACATTAGTAATCAGACCATTTGCTATGAGACTCGAAATTGAGCTCAGGTCCATCCTGTTTCCATTGATCATCCATGAGCTGTTTCTACAACTTGATTGGAGACCACCTGTTGTAAATTATTTTTGATTGGACATGATTTGGAAAGGCACAATTCTGTCTATATAAGGTCCCACAGTTCATGTCAGAGCAAAAACTAAGCCGTGAGGTTGAAGGAATTGTTCGTCAAGCTCCGAGACAGGATTGTATTGAGGCACAGATCTGGGAAAGGGTCCCAAAAAAAGTCTGCAGCATTGAAGGTCCCAAGAACACAGTGGCCTCCATCATTCTTAAAATGTGAGAAGTTTGGAACCACCAAGACTCTTCCTAGAGCTGGCCGCCCGGCCAAACTGAGCAATCGATGGAGACTCGTCAGGATCGAGGAAAGATAAACAGAGAAAAGTACAGAGAGATCCTTGATGAGAACCTCAGACCTGGGCAAAGGTTCACCTTCCAACAGGACAACACGACCTTAAGCACACAGCCAAGACAATGCAGGAGTGGCTTCGGGACAAGTATCTGAATGTCCTTGAGTAGCCCAGCCAGAGCCCGGACTTGAACCCGGTCTAACATCTCTGGGGAATCCTGAAAATAGCTGTGCAGCATCGCTCCCCATCCAACCTGACAGAGCTTGAGAGGATCTGCAGAGAAGAATGGGAGAAACTCCCAAAATACAGGTGTGCCAAGCTTGTAGCGTCATACCCTAGAAGACTCAAGGCTGTAATCGCTGCCAAAGGTGCTTCAACAAAGTACTGAGTAAGGGGTCTGAATACTCATGTAAATGTGACATTCGTTTTTTTTTTTTAATACATTTGCAAAAATGTCTAAACCTGTTTTGCTTTGTCATTGTGGGGTACTGTGTGTAGATTGATGAGGAAAAAAATACAATTTAATCCATTTTAGAATATAACGTAACAAAACGTGGAAGTATCAAGGGGTCTGAATACTTTCCTAATCCACTGTGTCTCAACTGTCCAGTTGCAAAAACTACAGAACAAATACTCCTCCACTAGCATGGTCTCAGATCTGGTTGTGGTCTCAGATCTGGCTGTGATCTCAGATCTGGTTGTGGTCTCAGATCTGGCTGTGGTCTCAGATCTGGCTGTGGTCTCAGATCTGGTTGTGGTCTCAGATCTGGCTGTGGTCTCAGATCTGGTTGTGGTCTCAGATCTGGTTGTGGTCCCAGATCTGGTTGTGATCTCAGATCTGGCTGTGGTCTCAGATCTGGTTGTGGTCTCAGATCTGGCTGTGGTCTCAGATCTGGCTGTGGTCTCAGATCTGGCTGTGGTCTCAGATCTGGTTGTGATCTCAGATCTGGCTGTGGTCTCAGATCTGGCTGTGATCTCAGATCTGGCTGTGGTCTCCGATCTGGCTGTGATCTCAGATCTGGTTGGGATCTCAGATCTGGCTGTGGTCTCCGATCTGGCTGTGGTCTCAGATCTGGTTGTGATCTCAGATCTGGCTGTGGTCTCAGATCTGGCTGTGATCTCAGATCTGGCTGTGGTCTCAGATCTGGCTGTGGTCTCAGATCTGGCTGTGGTCTCAGATCTGGCTGTGGTCTCCGATCTGGCTGTGGTCTCCGATCTGGCTGTGGTCTCCAATCTGGTTGTGGTCTCCAATCTGGTTGTGGTCTTGCAACATTGCTCATTGTCAAGCCAATGAGCGACAAGGAGTTGGCATGATATCACAAACAGACTGGCACTCCGGCTACTCATCCACTACTATACATATCCACTACTATACATATCCATTACTATACATATCCACTACTATACATATGAAAATCAAAGTTTGATACCAAAAAGAGCAATAACCTCTTTTTGGAAAAAGTTTAAATCTCGCCAGTTTCTACAGGGAGGTCAGAAAACATAATTTAGATTGCAGTTCAATATTCACTGGTGCATTCATGATACAATTACTCCCCCTGCCGGATATTCACTGTAAGTTCAGGCCTCCATGTTGATTTACCATGACACCTGGCAGATAAAGCGAGGGGCCAGTCACGGAGAAGTTGCTGGTTCGAATCCCAGCTCCGACAAGGTGAAAACTCTGTGCCCCTGAGCAAGGAACTTAATCCTAACTGATCCAGAGCGACTGCTAAATTAATCAAATGTAAAACTTTTTTTTTTTTTAATGTACCTGTTGCACAACGTTCGGCGCAGGTGTTGGTAACTGGCTCTCCATACACCTGAGCCAAACGTTGTGCAACAGGTAATTCATATGTTTACCTAAGTAGTTAGATGGTCATGAAATGTATTAGATAGACATGCTTCTAATATCCGTACATTATTGACCGGTGACTGATCATTTGAAGTACGTTAGCTAAAACGTGACGTCAGACCGTCTATTTAAATAGGCAATAGAAAAAAAGCCTGTCATGTTCATTGATTGGGTTAAAACGAACCGTCACTCCAAAACTAGCGGACCTTCAATTCTTTACATTTTCCTTTCAATTGACAGATTGATTTCAACATCCTTTATTTCACCCGTCGTCGAAAATGTTTACATTCTCATGTTTTTTTTTTCATCTTCACGATTTGATTTTGAATTCAATACATATGACGTGAAATTGACCCCATAAGAGCGTTCCACAGGGATGCTGGCCCATATTGACTTCAATGCTTCCTACAGTTGTGTCAAGTTGGCTGATGTCCTTTGGGTGGTGGACCGTTCTTGATACACACGGGAAACTGTCCGAGTGTGAAAAACTCAGCAGCGTTGCAGTTCTTGACACAAACCAGTGCGCCGGACACCTACTACCATTTCAAAGGCTCTTAAATATTTTGTCTTCCCCATTCAAAGGCACTTCAATCTTTTGTCTTGCCCATTCACCCTCTGAATGGCGCACATACACAATCCATGTCTCAAGATTTAAAAATCCTTCATTAACCAATCTCCTCCCCTTAATCTACACAGATTTATGTGGATTTAACACGTGACATCAATAAAGGATCATGGCTTTCACCTCTTCAGTCTGTCAGCTCCTCGGGACCCCAGGGATTACACGTTTTGGTTTTTTGCCCAAACACTACACAGCTGATTCAAATGATCAAAACTGGATGACTAGTTGATTATTTGAATCAGCTTTGTAGTGTTAGGGCAAAACCCCCAAAGTGCCCCTTGGGGTCTTGAGGACATAGTTTGGGAAACGCTGATCTATATCATGCAAATCTGTGTACACAACCAATAAATGTTGATTTTACTCACTCAGACATCTCTATCCAGTCATTGCAGAGGTGTGATGCATATTCAAAGTATTTGAACAGCTGGTTAAGGGTCTAGAACAGGGGTGGGATTTTTTTGTCTCAAGGGCCACATCAGAATTTCAAAATTCAGAGAAGCTGCAGTTATTTGAAAATGGTCCATTATATTTTCTACATACTCTCTATTTAGTTTTAGACGTTCACGAGTGGCCTGGAGTGTTTACATTATTTTTTAACCCAAAATAATCATTCCCCCCACAGCGTTAATATTTTTTATTCAAACCTCCCGCCGCCCAGGGGAATGTATGTCGTCCACTCCCGGTTCAGAAGAACTTTAGGGCGGTTGCAGTCAGTGCAACAGGAGTGCTATCAATGTAATATCCGTTAGAGGGCGCTATTCCGTCCCTTTTCTTTAGAAAACGCCAGCTACCAAGAAAGGGTGGCTCCACCAAGATACTGGAGGAGAAAAAATAATGCTAGTTGGTTAGGTAGGAGTCGCCGCTCGGATCAATCCATTACTCGTCCTATTTGAAGACCCCGGGGGAAAAGTCGATACGTTTCTGAAACGGTGGTGTTGATAGGTGATGCTGGGAGTAGTAGAAATGACGGGCAGGTAAGAGCTTGGATCCAAGTAAGAACACTCGAATTTCGCAGCAGGTTACCATGCTAACAGCTAGCCGGGCAGCTAATGTTCGCTAATTTTTTCGGTGCGGTACTGTATGTGATAAAGTGTAACACCTATAGTGATTTTTTTAATGATGGGCGTGGGAATCGTCTTGAAACATTAAATAGCTTTTAAATAAAGTTAACTAGTTAACTCGCTAACCTGATTGCTACAGTAGGCTAGTAACGTCAAGTGAGTGGACGTGTGTGTTGTGTTGCTAACGTTAGCTACTTCAAACTCTGTTTTTCCCTCTCTAGCTTGGTAACGTTAGCCTCTTAGTTGGTTAGTTTCTATAACCCTTTTAAGTCGAAACATTCAATCTATTTTCAATTTTAAACCAGTTTGATTATTTGGATCATTACACACGGTCTATTTGTAGACGGTGTTGTAATTTCTTGGCACTTGATTTGGGGTGTACCGTTAGGAATTAGCCAATGAGTGTTGAGGAGACACAGTACAGTACGTGTCTCTGATCAATTAAGTTATAAACCAACACTGAATACCACCAGACAGCTATGATCTATCATGTCTGTCTGACTGCTCTCAGATGACCAAATTAGGACACAGACCCTGAGTAACGTGTGTGTCTCCATGGTGACAGCAATGTTCTGTGAGTAATATGATTTGAGTAAGAGACTGTCTGAGGGACAAGGCCCCGCCCCTAAAACCATGCTTGTCTTTGTGTCCCAAATAGCTCCCTATTACCTATGTAGTACACTACCTTTAATCAGCCATAGGGCTGTGGTTAAAATGAGTCCACCATATAGAGAATAGAGTGCCACTTGGGATGCACCCCCACTCTGCAAACACTGATCTGTAGTAGAGAGGAACGTGTATTGACCTTTGCCAGTGTTATTTTTGTAGACTCTCAAGGCAGATTTCCAACAGCCCAGCAGTTCCCTGTTGGAGTAACTTTATCTTTGGATTTCTTTTCACATTGCATTGGCCTATTCAAGCCCCCTCCAGGAGACTCTGCTGCTGTTTATTATTTTATTTCATCTTTATTTAACCAGGGAGGCTAGTTGAGAACACCTTTATTTAACCAGGGAGGCTAGTTGAGAACACCTTTATTTAACCAGGTAGACTAGTTGAGAACACCTTTATTTAACCAGGGAGGCTAGTTGAGAACACCTTTATTTAACCAGGTAGACTAGTTGAGAACACCTTTATTTAACCAGGGAGGCTAGTTGAGAACACCTTTATTTAACCAGGTAGGCCAGTTGAGAACACCTTTATTTAACCAGGTAGACTAGTTGAGAACACCTTTATTTAACCAGGTAGACTAGTTGAGAACACCTTTATTTAACCAGGTAGGCTAGTTGAGAACACCTTTATTTAACCAGGTAGGCTAGTTGAGAACACCTTTATTTAACCAGGTAGGCTAGTTGAGAACACCTTTATTTAACCAGGTAGGCTAGTTGAGAACACCTTTATTTAACCAGGTAGGCTAGTTGAGAACACCTTTATTTAACCAGGTAGGCTAGTTGAGAACACCTTTATTTAACCAGGTAGGCTAGTTGAGAACACCTTTATTTAACCAGGTAGGCTAGTTGAGAACACCTTTTATTTAACCAGGTAGGCTAGTTGAGAACACCTTTATTTAACCAGGTAGGCTAGTTGAGAACACCTTTATTTAACCAGGTAGGCTAGTTGAGAACACCTTTATTTAACCAGGTAGGATAGTTGAGAAAACCTTTATTTAACCAGGTAGGCTAGTTGAGAACACCTTTATTTAACCAGGTAGGCTAGTTGAGAACACCTTTATTTAACCAGGGAGGCTAGTTGAGAACACCTTTATTTAACCAGGGAGGCTAGTTGAGAACACCTTTATTTAACCAGGGAGGCTAGTTGAGAACACCTTTATTTAACCAGGGAGGCTAGTTGAGAACACCTTTATTTAACCAGGGAGGCTAGTTGAGAACACCTTTATTTAACCAGGGAGGCTAGTTGAGAACACCTTTATTTAACCAGGGAGGCTAGTTGAGAACACCTTTATTTAACCAGGGAGGCTAGTTGAGAACACCTTTATTTAACCAGGGAGGCTAGTTGAGAACACCTTTATTTAACCAGGTAGGCTAGTTGAGAACACCTTTATTTAACCAGGTAGGCTAGTTGAGAACACCTTTATTTAACCAGGTAGGCTAGTTGAGAACACCTTTATTTCACCAGGTAGGCTAGTTGAGAACACCTTTATTTCACCAGGTAGGCTAGTTGAGAACACCTTTATTTCACCAGGTAGGCTAGTTGAGAACACCTTTATTTAACCAGGGAGGCTAGTTGAGAACACCTTTATTTAACCAGGGAGGCTAGTTGAGAACACCTTTATTTAACCAGGGAGGCTAGTTGAGAACACCTTTATTTAACCAGGGAGGCTAGTTGAGAACACCTTTATTTAACCAGGGAGGCTAGTTGAGAACACCTTTATTTAACCAGGTAGGCTAGTTGAGAACACCTTTATTTAACCAGGTAGGCTAGTTGAGAACAAGTTCTCATTTGCAACTGCAACCTGGCCAAGATAAAGCATAGCAGTGTGAACAGACAACACAGAGTTACACATGGAGTAAACAATTAACAAGTCAATAACACAGTAGAAAAAAAGGGGAGTCTATATACATTGTTTGCAAAAGGCATGAGGAGGTAGGCGAATAATTACAATTTTGCAGATTAGCACTGGAGTGATAAATGATCAGATGGTCATGTACAGGTAGAAATACTGGTGTGCAAAAGAGCAGAAAAGTAAATAAATAAAAACAGTGTGGGGATGAGGTTGGTGAAAATGGGTGGGCTATTTACCAATAGACTATGTACAGCTGCAGCGATCGGTTAGCTGCTCAGATAGCTGATGTTTGAAGTTGGTGAG
>NW_027008347.1:0-22500 GCF_036934945.1 Oncorhynchus masou masou | reverse complement strand
AGAGACCACATTTACCACATGTCCGCCCGGTGTCCTGCGCGAAATTGGTGCGCAAAGTCACCTGCCAGTATTTTTCCATGGGGCACAGAGAGAAGCAAGCTTCCATGAACTGCATGTCAATGAAGAGATATGTGAAAAAACACCTTGAGGATTGATTCCAAACAACGTTTGCCATGTTTCGGTCGATATTATGTAGTTAATCCGGAAAAAGTTTCACGTTGTAGGTGACTGCATTTTCGGTTCGTTTCGGTAGCCAGGCGCAATGTAGAAAACGGAACGATTTCTCCTACACACAGACGCTTTCAGGAAACACTGCGCATTTGGTATGTGGCTGGGAGTCTCCTCATTGAAAACATCAGAAGCTCTTCAAAGGTAAATGATTTTATTTATTTGGTTATCTGGCTTTTGTGAAAATGTTGCGTGCTACATGCTACACAAAATGCTATGCTAGCTTTGCATACTCTTACACAAATTAGTCAATTTCTATGGTTCAAAAGCATATTTTGAAAATCTGAGATGACAGTGTTGTTAAGAAAAGGCTAAGCTTGAGAGCAAACGCATTATTTTAATTTTATTTGCGATTTTCAGAAATCGTTAACGTTGCGTTATGCTAATGAGCCTGAGGCTTAGTCACAATCCCGGATCCGGGATGGGGAGTTTCAAGAGGTTAACCAATCACAAATCAACTCACAACAGTATGTTTGTATAAAACAGTGCTGTGAGAAAGTATTTGCCCCATTTTCTGATTTTCTCAGTTTGTTGATATTTGTAAACTCAGGTTCCCTTGATCTAATATCAGGTTTTGGTTGAAGATCTGATAACATTCAGTATCAACAAAATGCAAGAGAACACCAGCAAGGAGGCCAATACTTTCCCAAACTGTAGATAAAGTGTAGTAACAATTATAACATTATATAAGGTACCATTGTTTAAAAGTGGCTAGTGATATATTTTTCATCATTTCCCATCAATTCCCATTATTAAAGTGGCTGGAGTTGAGTCAGTGTGTTGGCAGCAGCCACTCAATGTTAGTGGTGGCTGTTTAACAGTCTGATGGCCTTGAGATAGAAGCTGTTTTTCAGTCTCTCGGTCCCAGCTTTGATGCACCTGTACTGACCTCGCCTTCTGGGTGAACAGGGAGTACAGGAGAGGGCTCAGAACACACCCTTGTGGGGCCCCAGTATTGAGGATCAGCGGGGTGGAGATGTTGTTGCCTACCCTCACCACCTGGGGGCGGCCCGTCAGGAAGTCCAGTACCCAGTTGCACAGGGCGGGGTCGAGACCCAGGGTCTTGAGCTTGATGACGAGCTTGGAGGGTACTATGGTGTTAAATGCCGAGCTGTAGTCGATGAACAGCATTCTCACATAGGTATTCCTCTTGTCCAGATGGGTTAGGGCAGTGTGCAGTGTGGTTGAGATTGCATCGTCTGTGGACCTATTTGGGCGGTAAGCAAATTGGAGTGGGTCTAGGGTGTCAGGTAGGGTGGAGGTGATATGGTCCTTGACTAGTCTCTCAAAGCACTTCATGATGATGGAAGTGAGTGCTACGGGGCGGTAGTCGTTTAGCTTAGTTACCTTAGCTTTCTTGGGAACAGGAACAATGGTGGCCCTCTTGAAGCATGAGGGAACAGCAGACTGGGATAGGGATTGATTGAATATGTCCGTAAACACACCAGCCAGCTGGTCTGGGCATGCTCTGAGGGCGCGGCTGGGGATGCCGTCTGGGCCTGCAGCCTTGCGAAGGTTAACACGTTTAAATGTTTTACTCACCTCAGCTGCAGTGAAGGAGAGACCACATGTTTTCGTTGCAGGCCGTGTCAGTGGCACTGTATTGTCCTCAAAGCGGGCAAAAAAGTTATTTAGTCTGCCTGGGAGCAAGACATCCTGGTCCGTGACTGAGCTGGGTTTCTTCCTGTAGTCCGTGATTGACTGTAGACCCTGCCACATGCCTCTTGTGTCTGAGCCGTTGAATTGAGATTCTACTTTGTCTCTATACTGACGCTTAGCTTGTTTGATTGTCTTACGGAGGGAATAGCTGCACTGTTTGTATTCAGTCATATTACCAGTCACCTTGCCCTGATTAAAAGCAGTGGTTCGCTCTTTCAGTTTCACGCGAATGCTGCCATCAATCCACGGTTTCTGGTTTGGGAATGTTTTAATCGTTGCTATGGGAACGACATCTCAACGCACGTTCTAATGAACTCGCACACCTTAATCAGCGTATTCGTCAATGTTGTTATCTGACGCAATACGAAACATGTCCCAGTCCACGTGATGGAAGCAGTCTTGGAGTGTGGAGTCAGCTTGGTCGGACCAGCGTTGGACAGACCTCAGCGTGGGAGCTTCTTGTTTTAGTTTCTGTCTGTAGGCAGGGATCAACAAAATGGAGTCGTGGTCAGCTTTTCCGAAAGGAGGGCGGGGCAGGGCCTTATATGCGTCGCGGAAGTTAGAATAGCAATGATCCAAGGTTTTGCCAGCCCTGGTTGCACAATCAATATGCTGATACAATTTGTCCCTGTCCAGTGAGACATGTTGGATGTACTTACCCATCCTGCTTTGTCCCTCCCCTCTCCCTGTAGTAAGGAGCTGTAGTAATGTCTGTCCCTCCCCTCTCCCTGTAGTAAGGAGCTGTAGTAATTTTTGTCCCTCCCCTCTCCCTGTAGTAAGGAGCTGTAGTAATGTTTGTCCATCCCCTCTCCCTGTAGTAAGGAGCTGTAGTAATGTTTGTCTCTCCCCTCTCCCTGTAGTAAAGAGCTGTAGTAATGTTTGTCCCTCCCCTCTCCCTGTAGTAATGTCTGTCCCTCCACTCTCCCTGTAGTAAGGAGCTGTAGTAATGTTTGTCCCTCCACTCTCCCTGTAGTAAAGAGCTGTAGTAATGTTTGTCCCTCCCTCTCCCTGTAGTAAAGAGCTGTAGTAATGTTTGTCCCTCCCCTCTCCCTGTAGTAAGGAGCTGTAGTAATGTTTGTCCCTCCCCTCTCCCTGTAGTAAAGAGCTGTAGTAATGTTTGTCCCTCCCCTCTCCCTGTAGTAAGGAGCTGTAGTAATGTTTGTCCCTCCACTCTCCCTGTAGTAATGTCTGTCCCTCCACTCTCCCTGTAGTAAGGAGCTGTAGTAATGTTTGTCCCTCCACTCTCCCTGTAGTAATGTCTGTCCCTCCACTCTCCCTGTAGTAAGGAGCTGTAGTAATGTTTGTCCCTCCCCTCTCCCTGTAGTAATGTCTGTCCCTCCACTCTCCCTGTAGTAATGTCTGTCCCTCCACTCTCCCTGTAGTAAGGAGCTGTAGTAATGTTTGTCCCTCCCCTCTCCCTGTAGTAATGTCTGTCCCTCCACTCTCCCTGTAGTAATGTCTGTCCCTCCACTCTCCCTGTAGTAAGGAGCTGTAGTAATGTTTGTCCCTCCACTCTCCCTGTAGTAATGTCTGTCCCTCCACTCTCCCTGTAGTAAGGAGCTGTAGTAATGTTTGTCCCTCCACTCTCCCTGTAGTAAGGAGCTGTAGTAATGTTTGTCCCTCCCCTCTCCCTGTAGTAATGTCTGTCCCTCCACTCTCCCTGTAGTAAAGAGCTGTAGTAATGTTTGTCCCTCCCCTCTCCCTGTAGTAATGTCTGTCCCTCCACTCTCCCTGTAGTAAGGAGCTGTAGTAATGTTTGTCCCTCCACTCTCCCTGTAGTAAGGAGCTGTAGTAATGTTTGTCCCTCCACTCTCCCTGTAGTAAAGAGCTGTAGTAATGTTTGTCCCTCCCCTCTCCCTGTAGTAAAGAGCTGTAGTAATGTTTGTCCCTCCCCTCTCCCTGTAGTAAGGAGCTGTAGTAATGTTTGTCCCTCCCTCTCCCTGTAGTAAAGAGCTGTAGTAAGGTTTGTCCCTCCCCTCTCCCTGTAGTAAGGAGCTGTAGTAATGTTTGTCCCTCCACTCTCCCTGTAGTAATGTTTGTCCCTCCACTCTCCCTGTAGTAAGGAGCTGTAGTAATGTTTGTCCCTCCACTCTCCCTGTAGTAATGTCTGTCCCTCCACTCTCCCTGTAGTAAGGAGCTGTAGTAATGTTTGTCCCTCCACTCTCCCTGTAGTAATGTCTGTCCCTCCACTCTCCCTGTAGTAAGGAGCTGTAGTAATGTTTGTCCCTCCACTCTCCCTGTAGTAAAGAGCTGTAGTAATGTTTGTCGCTCCCCTCTCCCTGTAGTAAGGAGCTGTAGTAATGTTTGTCCCTCCCCTCTCCCTGTAGTAAAGAGCTGTAGTAATGTTTGTCCCTCCCCTCTCCCTGTAGTAATGTTTGTCCCTCCCCTCTCCCTGTTGTAATGAGATGTTGTAATGTTTGTTCCTCACCTCTCCCTGTAGTAATGTTTGTCCCTCCCCTCTC
Organism: Oncorhynchus masou masou; assembly: GCF_036934945.1. Taxonomy (NCBI): domain Eukaryota; kingdom Metazoa; phylum Chordata; class Actinopteri; order Salmoniformes; family Salmonidae; genus Oncorhynchus; species Oncorhynchus masou. The sequence continues at coordinate 18,151 of NW_027008347.1, read as the reverse complement.
CCTGTAGTAATGTTTGTCCCTCCCCTCTCCCTGTAGTAATGTTTGTCCCTCCCCTCTCCCTGTAGTAAAGAGCTGTAGTAATGTTTGTTCCTCCCCTCTCCCTGTAGTAATGTTTGTTCCTCCCCTCTCCCTGTAGTAATGTTTGTTCCTCCCCTCTCCCTGTAGTAATGTTTGTCCCTCCCCTCTCCCTGTAGTAAAGAGCTGTAGTAATGTTTGTTCCTCCCCTCTCCCTGTAGTAATGTTTGTTCCTCCCCTCTCCCTGTAGTAATGTTTGTCCCTCCCCTCTGTAGTAATGTTTGTCCCTGTAGTAAAGAGCTGTAGTAATGTTTGTTCCTCCCCTCTCCCTGTAGTAATGTTTGTTCCTCCCTCTCCCCTGTAGTAATGTTTGTTCCTCCCCTCTCCCTGTAGTAATGTTTGTTCCTCCCTCTCCCTGTAGTAATGTTTGTTCCTCCCCTCTCCCTGTAGTAATGTTTGTCCCTCCCCTCTCCCTGTAGTAATGTTTGTCCCTCCCCTCTCCCTGTAGTAATGTTTGTCCCTCCCCTCTCCCTGTAGTAAAGAGCTGTAGTAATGTTTGTTCCTCCCCTCTCCCTGTAGTAATGTTTGTTCCTCCCCTCTCCCTGTAGTAATGTTTGTCCCTCCCCTCTCCCTGTAGTAATGTTTGTCCCTCCCCTCTCCCTGTAGTAATGTTTGTCCCTCCCCTCTCCCTGTAGTAAAGAGCTGTAGTAATGTTTGTTCCTCCCCTCTCCCTGTAGTAATGTTTGTTCCTCCCCTCTCCCTGTAGTAATGTTTGTTCCTCCCTCTCCCTGTAGTAATGTTTGTCCCTCCCCTCTCCCTGTAGTAATGTTTGTCCCTCCCCTCTCCCTGTAGTAATGTTTGTCCCTCCCCCCTCCCCTCCCTGTAGTAAAGAGCTGTAGTAATGTTTGTTCCTCCCCTCTCCCTGTAGTAATGTTTGTTCCTCCCCTCTCCCTGTAGTAATGTTTGTCCCTCCCCTCTCCCTGTAGTAAGGTTTGTCCCTCCCCTCTCCCTGTAGTAAGGAGCTGTAGTAATGTTTGTTCCTCCCCTCTCCCTGTAGTAATGTTTGTTCCTCCCCTCTCCCTGTAGTAATGTTTGTTCCTCCCCTCTCCCTGTAGTAATGTTTGTTCCTCCCCTCTCCCTGTAGTAATGTTTGTTCCTCCCCTCTCCCTGTAGTAATGTTTGTTCCTCCCCTCTCCCTGTAGTAATGTTTGTCCCTCCCCTCTCCCTGTAGTAAGGTTTGTCCCTCCCCTCTCCCTGTAGTAAGGAGCTGTAGTAATGTTTGTTCCTCATGTTTGTTCCCTCCCCTCTCCCACACCAGGCACCTGTGTCGACCCTGTCATAACCGTGAGAAGGCTAGAGGTCTGGGGAAGTACATCTGTCAGAAATGCCATGCCATCATCGAGGACAGCCCCCTCATCTTTAAGAACGACCCCTACCACCCCGACCACTTCAACTGCAACAACTGTGGGTCAGTACGCTTCACGGCTCCCTCCTGATATCTGACATAATGTGCTCCTGATTCCATTATGTGGTTCAGTCAATATTTGGAATAATGAAAGCAAGAGTGTTTAAGATGTTACCATTTACCCTGCTTCAAAACCACTGTTTGTGTGTGTGTTTTGTGTAATATAATGTTTGTCCCTCCCCTCTCCCTGTAGTAAGGAGCTGACAGCAGATGCCAGGGAGCTGAAGGGAGAGCTGTACTGTCTGCCCTGCCATGATAAGATGGGGGTGCCGATCTGTGGCGCCTGCAGGAGGCCCATCGAGGGACGCGTGGTCAACGCCATGGGCAAGCAGTGGCACGTCGAGGTGTGTGGTCACAAATGACATGATGGGATCTAGTGGTATTTTAGACATATTTGGTTAGTCAGATGTTTGTTGAGTTAGCTTTTACAAAGAAATGATATGTTCCATTTTTATAATTTCCTTGGTGTTCAGAGAGCGTATTGGACTGTGAGTAACTCTATCTGCTCTCCATCCTGTGACACCTTTCTTTTCCTTCCAACACTTTCCTTCATACTTTATTCTTCTCTACATCCTCATCTTTGTGGCTTCTTTTATCCCTCCCTTCTCCTCCCCTTCCCTCCTCCTCCTCCCTCCTCCTCTCTCCTCCTCCCTCTCTCCTCCCCCTCCTCCTCTCCCAGCACTTTGGGTGTAGTGTATGTGAGCGATCGTTCCAGGGCCATCCCTACTATGAATGTAAGGGCTATGCCTACTGCGAGTGGCACTTTAACATGGTGAGAAGGTGTTATATCCCAAATGGCAGTAGTCCCTATGTGGTGCACTAAGTTTTAACCAGAGCCCATAGTGTTCTGGTCAGAGTTAGGGCCCTGTGTAGTGCACTAAGTTTTAACCAGAGCCCATAGTGTTCTGGTCAGAGTTAGGGCCCTATGTGGTGCACTAAGTTTTAACCAGAGCCCATAGTGTTCTGGTCAGAGTTAGGGCCCTATGTAGGGAATAGGGTGCCATTTGGGACACATACAAGGAGAAAGGAGGTCTTTCTCCTCCCACACATAGAAACTGCACTACAGGAAACAACATTGCATAGCTAGCTACACAACTACACCCTTCAGCCACAAACACCCGTCATATGTCAATAGAAACAAGAGGCACACCGTTACCACATTCACAGATAAGTTCTTCTCACCCAGAAATACATGGGTGTGGGTGGCTAAACACATGCACATTGTTGCATTTGAATCTCTCACAACTTTACAGTACTGATGAATACACGACAAGTAGTCTACAGTGCCTGGCCTGCCTGCAGTAGACATTCTCTCCACTAGAGGCCACTGTTCCGCTGCCTGTCCTGAATGATTGCTGTGTGTGTGTGTCATGCATTTTTCTGACCAAGCCCTGTTGAGTTACTTGGGCCAGTTGTATTCATAAAGCTCTGAGTAGGGCTGTTATATAGGGTTAGTTTAGTCTTTAAAGGTCCCAAACAGTCATTCTGATTCCCATGTAAAATAGCATTTTGAGTGACTAAAATATCACCCATAATATTTGTTTTGGATAGAAGTGCTCAATGTGAGGGAAAAGTTCTCTCTCTAACTACCAGGAAGTTTGAAAAGACAGGCTGAGTGGGGAGCTTATTCTTGTGAGCGCTCCTTGACTGACAGCTCTTTGAAACCCCGACGTCAAACAACTTGGATACAGTGTTGCAGTAAAATAATCTCAAGCAAATGTGGTGATACGCAACTCAAACATTGAAACATTGAAGACCCAGCTAGCCAGTAACTAGCTAACACCAGACACGGATGAAGACCCAGCTAACACCAGACACGGATGAAGACCCAGCTAGCCAGTAACTAGCTAACGCCAGACACGGATGAAGACCCAGCTAGCCAGTAACCAGCTAACACCAGACACGGATGAAGACCCAGCTAGCCAGTAACTAGCTAACACCAGACACGGATGAAGACCCAGCTAGCCAGTAACTAGCTAACGCCAGACACGGATGAAGACCCAGCTAGCCAGTAACTAGCTAACGCCAGACACGGATGAAGACCCAGCTAGCCAGTAACTAGCTAACACCAGACACGGATGAAGACCCAGCTAGCCAGTAACTAGCTAACGCCAGACACGGATGAAGACCCAGCTAGCCAGTAACTAGCTAACGCCAGACACAGATGAAGACCCAGCTAGCCAGTAACTAGCTAACGCCAGACACAGATGAAGACCCAGCTAGCCAGTAACTAGCTAACACCAGACACGGATGAAGACCCAGCTAGCCAGTAACTAACACCAGCTACCGCCAGACACGGATGAAGACCCAGCTAGCCAGTAACTAGCTAACGCCAGACACGGATGAAGACCCAGCTAGCCAGTAACTAGCTAACGCCAGACACAGATGAAGACCCAGCTAGCCAGTAACTAGCTAACGCCAGACACGGATGAAGACCCAGCTAGCCAGTAACTAGCTAACGCCAGACACGGATGAAGACCCAGCTAGCCAGCTAACACCAGACACGGATAAAGACCCAAGCTAGCCAGTAACTAGCTAACGCCAGACACGGATGAAGACCCAGCTAGCCAGCTAACACCAGACACGGATAAAGACCAAGCTAGCCAGTAACTAGCTAACGCCAGACACGGATGAAGACCCAGCTCACACCAGACACAGATAAAAGGGGACACGAGTATCTCTACCATAGGTGAATAGTGTAAACTTTTAATTATATTTGATGACACCCTACAGTCAAATTTTGGCACCAGTAGAGTAGCTGTATAAACCACACCCCCTCCACAAACACGCCTTCTCCGATGTTGGTTACAAAGCAGTACTTGTTTAAATTAGGTAAGAGAATATCATGTTACCATTGGTGTATTAAAATGAGTTAGGTGATGTCACCCTAACCCCTTAACAGTGAATCCAAGTGTTTGACATGGGGGAGGGGACCAGTAGCTTTATGACTTTATCAATGTAGGAGCAATGGTCATTTTTCATACTTTAATCTGGATTCATTCAAATATCATAGATTTTTTTGACTGTTCATGACCTTTAAGATCATAATGAATAACACATGTACAGGTAGATCACCTGATCCTCGACCAGCACTCCTACACTGATACTCTTTGTGAATACGTGCCCTGATGGCAGCTGACTAGAGTTAGCAAAGTTAGCTAACTTAACTGCTTGTGCCTGTGAGTAGAGTTAGCAATATGCTAACGCCTGTGTGGTGGCGTCTGCCTGTGACAAGAGTTAGCTATTAGCCATGCTAACTTGGGATGCTGCTTCCCTGTGACTACAGTTAGCCATGCTAACATATGATGTTGCCTGGTACTACAGTTAGCCATTAGCCATGCTAACATGTGATGTTGCCTGGTACTACAGTTAGCCATTAGCCATGCTAACATGTGATGTTGCCTGTTTCTACAGTTAGCCATGCTAACATGTGATGTTGCCTGTGTTTGCAGCATTTTGTGTGTGCTAAGTGTGAGAAGCCGTTCCTTGGACACCGCCACTATGAGAGGAAGGGTCTGGCCTACTGTGAGACCCACTACAACCAGGTAGTAAAGCTATGATCTGACTGAGACCCACTACAACTAGGTAATAAAGCTATGATCTGACTGAGACCCACTACAACTAGGTAATAAAGCTATGATCTGACTGTGAGACCCACTACAACCAGGTAGTAAAGCTATGATCTGACTGTGAGACCCACTACAACCAGGTAATAAAGCTATGATCTGACTGAGACCCACTACAACCAGGTAATAAAGCTATGATCTGACTGAGACCCACTACAACCAGGTAGTAAAGCTATGATCTGACTGTGAGACCCACTACAACCAGGTAGTAAAGCTATGATCTGACTGAGACCCACTACAACCAGGTAATAAAGCTATGATCTGACTGAGACCCACTACAACCAGGTAATAAAGCTATGATCTGACTGAGACCCACTATAACCAGGTAAATGGTCCCCTATTCCCTATGTAATGCACTATGTTTGACCAGTCCCATGGGGCTCATGTCCACAGACGTTTATGGGATAGGGGTTGCAGAGTAACACAGTTATTGCATGTTGTTCTGGCTGGCACTGACTGATATGTAAAAGTTTGCTAATGGTTAAATCAAGTCGTGTATGTTTGGTGAATGAAATGCTCATCTCTGCCCGTGTCTCAACCCTCTAGCTCTTTGGTGATGTGTGCTTCCACTGCAACAGAGTGATTGAAGGAGACGGTAAGCATCAACTGTTTCTCATTTTGAATGAATTGTTTTAGAAGGATCTGACGCCATAATGGACTTTCTGTTGTCCCTGTAGTGGTTTCAGCCCTGAACAAAGCATGGTGTGTGAACTGTTTCTCCTGCGCCACCTGCAACACCAAGCTCACCCTCAAGTATGTTATTATTACATTATTATATATCAGTGATATTATACTGGGCTCTTTCCTACCCCTTTAGCTCTTCCTGTCTGTCGTTGTCCCGCCTTCCTCTCAGTCTGTGTCCCAAATGACACCCTATTCCCTATTAAAGTACTGTGTTTTCTCTAATCTTCTATTGGACACAATCTGTTTTTTCTCTCTTATTTTCTCTAGTCTTCTCACTTCTCCACCCTGTGCTTTTTCTATCCTCTGTTTTCTCTTCTCTCTCCCCCCCCCCTCTGTTTTCTCTTCTCTCTCTCTCTCTGTTTTCTCTTCTCTCACTGTTTTCTCTTCTCTCTCTCGGTTTTCTCTTCTCTCTCTCTTTCCCTCGGTTTTCTCTTCTCTCTCCCTCCCTCCCCTCCCTGTGGTGTAACAGAGATAAGTTTGTAGAGGTCGATCTGAAGCCTGTATGTAAGCACTGTTACGAGCGGATGCCTGAGGAGCTGAAACGCAGACTGGCCCGACGCGAGAGGGACGCCTCAAAAGACCGCAAAAAGAAACCTGTTATCTGTCTGTAGACTTTTCCAGTCCTCTTCCTGTCATCTTCACTATCCTCCTCTCGCTCATTTCCATCCATGGGTTAGTAATTCCACTTCCTGTCATCTTCTCTATCCTCCTTTCATTTCCATCCATGGGTTAGTAATTCCACTTCCTGTCATCTTCTCTATCCTCCTTCCATTTCCATCCATGGGTTAGTAATTCCACTTCCTGTCATCTTCACTATCCTCCTTTCATTTCCATCCATGGGTTAGTAATTCCACTTCCTGTCATCTTCACTATCCTCCTTTCATTTCCATCCATGGGTTAGTAATTCCACTTCCTGTCATCTTCACTATCCTCCTTTCATTTCCATCCATGGGTTAGTAATTCCACTTCCAAGTCACTCTTCATTTAGCTTTTCCTCTTATTGTCTTTCCTTTTTGTTGTTTTCACCTCCAGTTTGCTTGATCTGTTCTGTCATTGCTCCGTCATGTTCTTCTGTTATGTGACAATGGATTGCGTCCCAAATGACAACCTGTGGGCCCTGGTCCAACGTAGTGCACTATAAAGGAAACAGGGTGCAATAGGGGCCTGGTCCAACGTAGTGCACTATAAAGGGAACAGGGTGCAATAGGGCCCTGGTCCAACGTAGTGCACTATAAAGGGAACAGGGTGCAATAGGGGCCTGGTCCAACGTAGTGCACTATATAGGGAACAGGGTGCAATAGGGGCCTGGTCCAACGTAGTGCACTATAAAGGGAACAGGGTGCCATTTGGGACGTACTCGTTGTGATGAAAGGTGTAATGTGTAATCTTCCACATACATATGTTATGGAGGTAATTTCCCTTAAAAATGAAATATTTACTGTTGGTTCCACTTCAGTACATCTGACTGTATTTCTGTCCTGTCATGCTAGTTGTGTGATCGTAGTGTAACTTGCAAAGGATTAGAAACCTGCATGTGCTGCTGTTCATGAGTGTGTGTGTATATATATATATATATATATATTTCATACACAATGGAGCCCAAAATGCATTACAAAAATACTGACTGTCTCCCCTGTCCTCTGTTGACAGGAACAAGTTTGTGGAGTTTGACATGAAGCCTGTGTGTAAGAAATGTTATGAGCAGTTTCCTCTGGAACTGAAGAAGAGACTGAAGAAACTGGCTGAGACTGTCGGACGCAAGTAGACCTCCGAGTCCCTAGGGGGCGACACTCGACAACATGTTCAGTAGCTTTCCCAACGTCCCAGAAACTCTGGACAATTCCCTGCCTTTCCCGGATGTCCTGCTTATTCCCTATTGATTCTGGGGATCTTCCATTTCGGGGGTTTCTAGAAACCTGGGATTTTAAGAAAGTTACTGGAGGTTTGCGGGTTAGCAACGCTGAACCCTGTATTAACCTTAACAAGTGCCCAAATTAGTCAAAGGAATTGTATAAACGTGTCAGATTTCGAAGTCCTGTCTGTTCCAGTATTTTAGTATTTGACGTCCTCAGATACTCAGTATAACGTGTTTGAATCTTTTCTCACTTTTTAATGGATTATTTTTGTGCACGTGGCTTTAGCATGTGGAGCTGTTTTTCAGATGTTCAGAGTCGTATTCAAACAATATAGAACCTCATTCTGCCTGACAATGACCTATGAAAGCATGGAGGGGGGAGGGGGGACAATGGGTGAAATGCATTTAGACATTGTTAAGAAATAATACATTTAACTGATCTGATCTAGTTTGGCCACGAGCGGACCAAATGAACAGCATTTATAAAGGGTTAATGACGTCTAACCAAATACTTGCACGCTGTCTTAAAGAGATGAGAAGGTGCTTGTCGTACTCTTTAAAATAGCTTTTGTCTTGTGCCTTGGGTATGAATATACACCGAGTATACAACATATTTCCATGGCATTGACTGATCAGGTGAAAGCTATGATCCCTTATTGATGTCTCTTCAATCAGTAGATGACAGATTTAAATAAGGATTTTTAGCTCGGTACTAATGTTAGGTAAGCTCAGTGTATATTTTATACTGCATTATATACTGTAAGGGTGTCAGATAATATGCATGTGGTTGTCCAATATACTGGCATGTGATCCAGACTTACTACAACTGCCTTAATCAGAGAATATTCCTCACTCCTGTGGAAGAATGAGAATTCTAGCTGTGTATCAGAATGTGGAGCCCATGACTCTGGTATGTCATCTAGGAGTCTGGTATGTCATCTAGGAGTCTGGTATGTCATCTAGGAGTCTGGTATGTCATCTAGGAGTCTGGTATGTCATTTAGGAGTCTGGTATGTCATCTAGGAGTCTGGTATGTCATGTATCCTAACATTTGCTTGTAATAAAATAAAATGTCATGGGTTGGTTTGAATATTACTCCCAACTGTTTCAGAGGAGGAGAGTTGGAAGGAGATGAACATGTCTCAGCATGCTCCTCCATCTTGTTCTGTCACTGAGTCGCTGACCTGTATAGTTAGGGGAGTGTTTCAATGGAGCACAATCGCTTAAGTTGAATTAGCTAGATGGGTGTGATACATATACTATGTAAAGGTCTTAAACACACTAATAGTTGGGTTAGATGAATTAGCTAGATGGGTGTGATAAATATACTATGTAAAGGTCTTAAACACACTGATAGTTGGGTTAGATGAATTAGCTAGATGGGTGTGATAAATATACTATGTAAAGGTCTTAAACACACTAATAGTTGGGTTAGATGAATTAGAGATGGGTGTGATAAATATACTATGTACAGGTCTTAAACACACTGATAGTTGGATTAGATGAACACTTTGATAAAGGAGGCATTTATGCATAAAGAGAAATAATGGGAGTTGCTTTATGAAGTTGTTGACTGGAACAAATCTAGTTTTAAAAGACAATTTAATAAACATGTTTCAGAGTTTGTCTATGAATAAACAAAAGTTGCGTAGTAAAAAAGAAATGGTGAAAACGGATCATCACTTGTAGTTTCCCACAGAAAACTGCTCATCACTTGTAGTTTCCCACAGAAAACTGATCATCACTTGTAGTTTCCCACAGAGAACTGATCATCACTTGCAGTTTCCCACAGAAAACTGATCATCACTTGCAGTTTCTCACAGAAAACTGATCATCACTTGCAGTTTCTCACAGAAAACGGATCATCACTTGCAGTTTCTCACAGAAAACTGATCATCACTTGTAGTTTCTCACAGAAGACTGATCATCACTTGCAGTTTCTCACAGACAACTGCAGAGGGAAGCAGTTCCACTCAGTCAAACGTCACACGACATTGAGTGTACGAAAGGTCAAGGACACCTGCTCTTTCTATGACATTGACTGACCAGGTGAAAGCTATGATCCCTTATTGATGTCACTTGTTAAATGGTCAACAAATCAATGTAGATGATGGGGAAGAGACATGTTCAAGGATTTTTAAGCCATGAGATAATTAAGTCATGGATTGTGTATATGTGCCATTCAGAGGGTGATTGGGCAAGACAAAAGATTTAAGTGCCTTTGAACGGGGTGTGCTAGTAGGTGGCAGGCGCACTGGTTTGTGTCAAGAACTGCAACGCTGCTGGGTTTTTTCACTCAACAGTTTCCCGTGTGTATCAAGAACAGTCCACCACCCACAGGACATCAGACCAACTTGACACAACTGTGGGAAGCATTGGGGTCAATATGGGTCAGCATCCCTATGGAATGCTTTGGCACCTTGTAGAGTTCATATGGGTCAGCATCCCTGTGGAACGCTTTGGCACCTTGTAGAGTTCATATGGGTCAGCATCCCTGTGGAATGCTTTGGCACCTTGTAGCATTCATATGGGTCAGCATCCCTGTGGAACGCTTTGGCACCTTGTAGAGTTCATATGGGTCAGCATCCCTGTGGAATGCTTTGGCACCTTGTAGAGTTCATATGGGTCAGAAGCTCCCTATGGAATGCTTTGGCACCTTGTAGCGTTCATAGCTGTCAAATTGAGGCTGTTCTGAGGGCAAAGGGGGAGGAGAAAATCAATATTAGGAAGGATGATCTTAATGTTTTGTCCACTCAGTGTATATTGTTACGTGAGAAGCCTCACAGAGGGCATTCAACACTATGGTCAAATCCATGATCATCTCAATATCTTTACAGTAGAAGTGAACAAAACACACCAGAACTGACCAGGTGCTCACAGATCAGTAAAGAGAAGAGAGGCTAACATTCTATAACACTCCCTTTCCTCTGCACAGTTCTCTCTCAGTGAGAAACTATAGGATTACAATAGGGTGTGCTAGGATTTCTTAATAACTTTATCAAATTCACTGTTACCACTTCCTTTATGAGATGAGGATGAAGTGACGAGTGAAAAACTAGTTAGTCCATAGTTTCAGGAGATGGCGCTGTTGGCTCTCCGATAAGAGATGGGAAGGGAGAAGTGATGAAGTGACTTGTGAAAAACTAGTTAGTCCATCGGTTCAGGAGATGGCGCTGTTGGCTCTCCGATAAGAGATGGGAAGGAGAAGCGATGTTAATAAGATCAGAGATTCAACTCCCAGTGGAGGCGGCTCAGAGCAGGAAGGGGAGGGCCATTCTCAGTGCATTTCATAAAAATAGTGAAACATTCAAAAAGTGATCCTTTTTAGATAAAACTATACTAAATATATTCACGTCGCCAAATAATAGATTAAAACACAATGTTTTGCAATGAAGGTCGACAGTAGCCTCGGCAGCACTCTGTAGGGTAGCACCATGCTGTATTGTCCGTCCTCCTCTGGGTACATTGACTTCAATACAAAACCTAGGAGGCTCATGGTTCTCACCCCTTCCATAGACTTACACAGTAATTATGACAACTTCTGCAGGACATCCTCCAACCTATCAGAGCTCTTGCAGCATGAACTGACATTTTGTCCACTAAATCAAAGGATCGAAGAATAAGTCTACTACTGAAAGCATAAGCTACAGCTAGCTAGCACTGCAGTGCATAGAATGTGGTGAGTAGTTGACTCGAAGAGAAAGACAATAGTTGAACAGTTTTGAAGAAATTAATTTCTTCCAAAATTAAGGAGAAGCAAGAGAGAGAGAGAGAGAGCTAGCAATATTTCAGATTTTTTTAAACGCTTTAACTTACTTAGCTAATGAATGGAGCTAGCTAGTTTAGCCTACTTTAACACCTAGCCAAAACAGAGGGATGCTATGTTAGCTAGCTGGCTATGGCTATCCAACACTGGATCTCTTCCAAGTCAAAGTAGCTTTTGGTTTTAATAATTTATTGCCACTGGGGCCCGCTGGTGTGACTGCTAAACTGCTTGCTGACTGTACACTGTACTGCATGACTGTAGCGGGTTTACTAACGAGTTAGTTCTATTCGCTATGTTGACTGGCATTAGCTAATATGGTGACAATGGTGTAGGCTGTGTGTAGCGGTTAGCGGTCATGACATGAAGGTTTGGCTTGGAAAGGTTTTGCGCCTGGTCACAGAAAGTCCACAAGCGAAGGGAAAAGGTGAGAGGAGGAGAGCGCGTAGATAGATGTGAGCAAAGTGATCATGCTGTTTGCATGTGGCTGCTATGAAAGTTAACTGTGTTTGCGTGTGTTCATGGGTCTATTCATTTTGCAGATTCTGTTGAAAAACGTTTCTTGTACGGAAGCAAACAGTGAAAAACATACCTGTATTTGTCCAATAGAAACTCTTGTTTGCAACTGAACTAATGATTACTCCCTAGATCAGCTAGATGCAGGCAAGAGTGTGCAAGGCTGTTTTGAATATGTCACTATTGGTCACTTTGATTACTCAAAATTCTCTCAACCTGTGTCCCTACATTGTAAACGTTCATTCATAGGCTAGATTGTAGCAGCCTCATGATGGGTACAGGGAAAATGTTAGTATCATGTAGTAGCCTAAACCTATCGATGTTACATTGAGATGGGTGAATGGAATATGAATGAAGCAACACAGCTCATCACCCTGAACACACCATCCCCACTGTCAAACATGGTGGTGGCAGCATCATGGTTTGGGCCTGCTTTTCTTCAGCAGGGACAGGGAAGATGGTTAAAATTGATGGGAAGATGGATGGAGCCAAATACAGGACCATTCTGGAAGAACCTGATGGAGTCTGCAAAAGACCTGAGACTGGGACGGAGATTTGTCTTCCAACAAGACAATGATCCAAAACATAAAGCAAAATCTACAATGGAATGGTTCAAAAATAAACATATCCAGGTGTTAGAATGGCCAGGTCAAAGTCCAGACCTGAATCCAATCGAGAATCTGTGGAAAGAACTGAAAACTGCTGTTCACAAATGCTCTCCATCCAACCTCACTGAGCTCGAGCTGTTTTGCAAGGAGGAATGGGAAAAAATTTCAGTCTCTCGATGTGCAAAACTGATAGAGACATACCCCAAGCGACTTACAGATGTAATCGCAGCAAAAGGTGGCGCTACAAAGTATTAACTTAAGTGGGCTGAATAATTTTGCACGCCCAATTTTTCAGTTTTTGATTTGTTAAAGTTTGAAATATCCAATAAATGTCGTTCCACCATGATTGTGTCCCACTTGTTGTTGATTCTTCACAAAAAAATACAGTTTTATATCTTTATGTTTGAAGCCTGAAATGTGGCAAAAGGTCGCAAAGTTCAAGGGGGCCGAATACTTTCGCAAGGCACTGTATGTTATGGAGGTCATTTCCCTTTAAAATGAAATATTGTACTGAAGTGGAACAAACAGTAATCTGACTGCATTTCTGTCCTGTCATGCTAGTTGTGTGATCGTAGTGTAACTTGCTAAGGATTAGAAATCTGCATGTGCTGCTGTTCATGAGAATACAATATATATATTATTCGTAAAGCACATTTCATACACAATGGAGCCCAAAATGCATTACAAAAATACTGACTGTGTCTCCCCTGTCCTCTGTTGACAGGAACAAGTTTGTGGAGTTTGACATGAAGCCTGTGTGTAAGAAATGTTACGAGCAGTTTCCTCTGGAACTGAAGAAGAGACTGAAGAAACTGGCTGAGACTGTCGGACGCAAGTAGACCTCCGAGTCCCTAGGGGGCGACACTCGACAACATGTTCAGTAGCTTTCCCAACGTCCCAGAAACTCTGGACAATTCCCTGCCTTTCCCGGATGTCCTGCTTATTCCCTATTGATTCTGGGGATCTTCCATTTCGGGGGTTTCTAGAAACCTGGGATTTTAAGAAAGTTACTGGAGGTTTGCGGGTTAGCAACGCTGAACAAGTGCCCAACTTAGTCAAAGGAATTGTATAAACGTGTCAGATTTCGACTCAAAGTCCTGTCTGTTCCAGTATTTTAGTATTTGACGTCCTCAGATACTCAGTATAACGTGTTTGAATCTTTTCTCACTTTTTAATGGATTATTTTTGTGCACGTGGCTTTAGCATGTGGAGCTGTTTTTCAGATGTTCAGAGTCATATTCAAACAATATAGAACCTCATTCTGCCTGACAATGACCTATGAAAGCATGGAGGAGGGGGAGGGGGGACAATGGGTGAAATGCATTTAGACATTGTTAAGAAATAATACATTTAACTGATCTGATCTAGTTTGGCCACGAGCGGACCAAATGAACAGCATTTATAAAGGGTTAATGACGTCTAACGAAATACTTGCACACTGTCTTAAAGAGATGAGAAGGTGCTTGTAGTACTCTTTAAAATAGCTTTTGTCTTGTGCCTTGGGTATGAATATACACCGAGTATACAACATATTTCCATGGCATTGACTGATCAGGTGAAAGCTATGATCCCTTATTGATGTCTCTTCAATCAGTAGATGACAGATGTAAAGAAGGATTTTTAGCTCGGTACTAATGTTAGGTAAGCTCGGTGTATATTTTATACTGCATTATATACTGTAAGGGTGTCAGATAATATGCATGTGGTTGTCCAATATACTGGCATGTGATCCAGACTTACTACAACTGCCTTAATCAGAGAATATTCCTCACTCCTGTGGAAGAATGAGAATTCTCGCTGTGTATCAGAATGTGGAGCCCATGATTCTGGTATGTCATCTAGGAGTCTGGTATGTCATCTAGGAGTCTGGTATGTCATCTAGAGTCTGGTATGTCATCTAGGAGTCTGGTATGTCATCTAGGAGTCTGGTATGTCATGTATCCTAACATTTGCTTGTAATAAAATAAAATGTCATGGGTTGGTTTGAATATTACTCCCAACTGTTTCAGAGGAGGAGAGTTGGAAGGAGATGAACATGTCTCAGCATGCTCCTCCATCTTGTTCTGTCACTGTGAGTCGCTGACCTGTATAGTTAGGGGAGTGTTTCAATGGAGCACAATCGCTTAAGTTGAATTAGCTAGACGGGTGTGATACATATACTATGTAAAGGTCTTAAACACACTGATAGTTGGGTTAGATGAATTAGCTAGATGGGTGTGATACATATACTATGTAAAGGTCTTAAACACACTAATAGTTGGGTTAGATGAATTAGCTAGATGGGTGTGATAAATATACTATGTAAAGGTCTTAAACACACTGATAGTTGGGTTAGATTAACACTTTGATAAAGGAGGCATTTATGCATAAAGAGAAATAATGGGAGTTGCTTTATGAATTTGTTGGCTGGAACAAATCTAGTTTTAAAAGACAATTTAATAAACATGTTTCAGAGTTTGTCTATGAATAAACAGAAGTTATGTAGTAAAAAAGAAATGGTGAAAACGGATCATCACTTGTAGTTTCTCACAGAAAACGGATCATCACTTGCAGTTTCTCACAGAAAACGGATCATCACTTGTAGTTTCTCACAGACAACTGCAGAGGGAAGCAGTTCCACTCAGTCAAACGTCACACGACATTGAGTGTACGAAAGGTCAAGGACACCTGCTCTTTCTATGACATTGACTGACCAGGTGAAAGCTATGATCCCTTATTGATGTCACTTGTTAAATGGTCAACAAATCAATGTAGATGAAGAGGAGGAGACATGTTGAGGGATTTTTAAGCCATGAGATATTTAAGTCATGGATTGTGTATATGTGCCATTCAGAGGGTGATTGGGCAAGACAAAAGATTTATGTGCCTTTGAACGGGGTGTGCTAGTAGGTGGCAGGCGCACCGGTTTGTGTCAAGAACTGCAACGCTGCTGGGTTTTTTCACTCAACAGTTTCCCATGTGTATCAAGAACAGTCCACCACCCACAGGACATCAGACCAACTTGACACAACTGTGGGAAGCATTGGGGTCAATATGGGTCAGCATCCCTGTGGAACGCTTTTGGCACCTTGTAGAGTTCATATGGGTCAGAAGCTCCCTATGGAACACTTTTGGCACCTTGTAGAGTTCATATGGGTCAGAAGCTCCCTATGGAACACTTTTGGCACCTTGTAGAGTTCATATGGGTCAGCATCCCTGTGGAACACTTTTGGCACCTTGTAGAGTTCATATGGGTCAGAAGCTCCCTATGGAACACTTTTGGCACCTTGTAGAGTCCATATGGGTCAGCATCCCTATGGAATGCTTTGGCACCTTGTAGAGTTCATATGGGTCAGCATCCCTATGGAATGCTTTGGCACCTTGTAGAGTTCATATGGGTCAGCATCCCTGTGGAATGCTTTGGCACCTTGTAGAGTTCATATGGGTCAGCATCCCTGTGGAATGCTTTGGCACCTTGTAGAGTTCATATGGGTCAGAAGCTCCCTATGGAATGCTTTGGCACCTTGTAGAGTTCATATGGGTCAGCATCCCTGTGGAATGCTTTGGCACCTTGTAGAGTTCATATGGGTCAGAAGCTCCCTATGGAATGCTTTGGCACCTTGTAGAGTTCATATGGGTCAGCATCCCTGTGGAATGCTTTGGCACCTTGTAGCGTTCATAGCCGTCAAATTGAGGCTGTTCTGAGGGCAAAGGGGAGGAGAAAATCAATATTAGGAAGGATGATCTTAATGTTTTGTCCACTCAGTGTATATTGTTACGTGAGAAGCCTCACAGAGGGCATTCAACACTATGGCCAAATCCATGATCATCTCAATATCTTTACAGTAGAAGTGAACAAAACACACCAGAACTGACCAGGTGCTCACAGATCAGTAAAGAGAAGAGAGGCTAACATTCTATAACACTCCCTTTCCTCTGCACAGTTCTCTCTCAGTGAGAAACTATAGGATTACAATAGGGTGTGCCAGGATTTCTTAATAACTTTATCAAATTCACTGTTACCACTTCCTTTATGAGATGAGGATGAAGTGACGAGTGAAAAACGAGTTAGTCCATCGGTTCAGTAGATGGCGCTGTTGGCTCTCCGATAAGAGATGGGAAGGGAGGAGCGATGAAGTGACTTGTGAAAAACTAGTTAGTCCATCGGTTCAGGAGATGGCGCTGTTGGCTCTCCGATAAGAGATGGGAAGGGAGAAGCGATGAAGCGAAAGCGTAAGAAAGGCGATGTTAATAAGATCAGAGATTCAACTCCCAGTGGAGGGGAGGGCCATTCTCAGTGCATTTCATAAAAATAGTGAAACATTCAAAAAGTGATCCTTTTTTAGATAAAACTATACTAAATATATTCACGTCGCCAAATAATAGATTAAAACACAATGTTTTGCAATGAAGGTCGACAGTAGCCTCGGCAGCACTCTGTAGGGTAGCACCATGCTGTAGTGTCCGTCCTCCTCTGGGTACATTGACTTCAATACAAAACCTAGGAGGCTCATGGTTCTCACCCCCTTCCATAGACTTACACAGTAATTATGACAACTTCTGCAGGACATCCTCCAACCTATCAGAGCTCTTGCAGCATGAACTGACATTTTGTCCACTAAATCAAAGGATCGAAGAATAAGTCTACTACTGAAAGCATAAGCTACAGCTAGCTAGCACTGCAGTGCATAGAATGTGGTGAGTAGTTGACTCGAAGAGAAAGACAATAGTTGAACAGTTTTGAAGAAATTATTTTCTTCCAAAATTAAGGAGAAGCAAGAGAGAGAGAGAGAGCTAGCAATATTTCAGATTTGTTTTAACGCTTTAACTTACTTAGCTAATGAATGGAGCTAGCTAGTTTAGCCTACTTTAACACCTAGCCAAAACAGAGGGATGCTATGTTAGCTAGCTGGCTATGGCTATCCAACACTGGATCTCTTCCAAGTCAAAGTAGCTTTTGGTTTTAATAATTTATTGCCACTGGGGCCCGCTGGTGTGACTGCTAAACTGCTTGCTGACTGTACACTGTACTGCATGACTGTAGCGGGTTTACTAACGAGTTAGTTCTATTCGCTATGTTGACTGGCATTAGCTAATATGGTGACAATGGTGTAGGCTGTGTGTAGCGGTTAGCGGTCATGACATGAAGGTTTGGCTTGGAAAGGTTTTGCGCCTGGTCACAGAAAGTCCACAAGCGAAGGGAAAAGGTGAGAGGAGGAGAGCGTGTAGATAGATGTGAGCAAAGTGATCATGCTGTTTGTATGTGGCTGCTATGAAAGTTAACTGTGTTTGCGTGTGTTCATGGGTCTATTCATTTTGCAGATTCTGTTGAAAAACGTTTCTTGTACGGAAGCAAACAGTGAAAAACATACCTGTATTTGTCCAATAGAAACTCTTGTTTGCAACTGAACTAATGATTACTCCCTAGATCAGCTAGATGCAGGCAAGAGTGTGCAAGGCGGTTTTGAATATGTCACTATTGGTCACTTTGATTACTCAAAATTCTCTCAACCTGTGTCCCTACATTGTAAACGTTCATTCATAGGCTAGATTGTAGCAGCCTCATGATGGGTACAGGGAAAATGTTAGTATCATGTAGTAGCCTAAACCTATCGATGTTACATTGAGATGGGTGAATGG